>NC_133653.1:32766934-32948579 GCF_009905375.1 Apium graveolens
ACTCTCCTTCACACTCCCCTCTTTGGCCTTGGTAGATTTTTCAACTGGTACCTTTTGAGAGATACCAGAGGGGGTTTTCTTTGATTTGGATTTGGAAATTACAGTTGATTTGGCAGCTTTGGTAGGCAACTGTTTGGTCATTGTCACAGTTGCCATAGCTATGCCTGAAGTCAAAGAAATAGAGGAGATTGGAGTAGTTAAGGGTATGGATGAACTTACCTCACTCACCTGAGGTGCCAGCATTACAGGGAAATAGAACATTGGCACATCCCTGTGATGGTTGGCTTTGTTCAAGTCTGCAATGATTCTTCTCTCTTGAACCCAACAAGCTAATTTGTTGTCTGGGTTCTCAAGTACAATCTCTTGACAAAGATGGTTAGCCAAAAGCATAAAAAATCTAGCATAGTAAATATTCTTTCCTCTTTTGGCTAAGTCACCTAGTTTAAAACCTAACTCATACACAACAAGGTCACTGAAATTGTAATATTTGTCTGTAACTAGCATGTATAGCATGTTAAGCATGGAAATGTTCACAGAATCAAAATTACTGATTTTTCCAGAAAAGACTTTAGTTACAACATCACACAAATAACTCCATTCCTTCCTAAGACCTAGTCTTCTAATTTCACTTAGTTTTGTAGTAGGAAGTGCATAATGAATGGAATTGAGCATATTGACAATATTAGTGTCAGTGTGTGGTGCAGTTACATTATCATCAGGAATCTTGAAACATGCTTTTATTACATCACTATTGATACAAAAATCATTACCTTTGATGGTCAGAGTGATGGTTTTGTCAGTAGAGTTGTAGATTGCCGTTGTCCACATCTCCTCAACAACTTCACAATAAATTGTGGGTGATTCCAGCATGGCAAAACTTAACTTGCAGTTCTTCACGAAGTCCATCATCTTATGATAGTCTTCAGATTGCTGAATACCCTTATTGACCAAAGCAGTGAAGTTGTTCTTCTCATAGATGAACCCAATCTGTGACATGATCTTTACTACGGGTGCCTTTGTTAGAGAAGAAAAGCTTGAAGAGAAAGAGGATTTTTGCTTGAGAGAGAATGAAATAACACAGTTGAATTTTAGAGTGATAAAAGAAAATGATTAGAATGAAATAAGCTTTTATACTTTACTCAAAATCAACGGATAAAAATAATAAAGAGACGTAAATTACCCAATAAAAATTGCCTAAAATAGCCGTTTTAAAATAAACTGTAAAAATTCCACCCATTATCCGTCGTGTAATGCTTACAAACTGTAAGTATACTCGATGGATAATGTTCAGGGAATTAACGGTTAAGATTTAGACACTTCGACGGATGAGGATAAACTGTTATCCGTCGAGCTGCAAAATATTCCAGAAAAGTAATTGATTTTTATTTACAATTTGTATATCGACGGATGACTCAACCCGATGGATAATGGTCATCCGTCGAGATGCAAATTTTGACTTAGCCAAAATTTCATCCAAGACTAAAAATTAACTAAATTTCTGGCTACTTTTCAACTTGAAAAATAATTCAGATAAATTCAAGAGTAATTAAGCATACCTAACTCACTTACCAACCCAGAAAAGGTGGATTCATCCAGTGGCTTGGTAAAAATATCTGCAAGTTGCTTCTCACTTGGAACAAAATGTAACTCTACAGTACCATTCATTACATGTTCCCTTATGAAATGGTACTTGATGTCTATATGCTTTGTCCTTGAATGTTGCACTGGATTTTCAGTGATGGCAATTGCATTTGTGTTGTCACAGAAAATAGGAATCCTTTCAACTTGCAAACCATAGTCTAGCAATTGATTTTTCATTCATAAAATCTGTGCACAACAACTGCCAGCAGCAATATATTCAGCTTCAGCTGTAGAAGTAGAAACTGAATTTTGCTTTTTACTGAACCAGGACACAAGCTTGTCTCCTAAAAATTGACAGGTTCCTGTTGTGCATTTTCTGTCAATTCTGCAACCTGCATAGTCTGCATCTGAATAACCAGTTAGATCAAAACCAGAATCTCTAGGATACCAAATGCCAAGTTTTGGTGTTCCTTTGAGATATCTGAAAATTCTCTTAATAGCTATTAAGTGAGACTCTCTAGGATCAGCCTGAAATCTAGCACATAAACATGTAGCAAACATTATATCTGGCCTACTAGCTGTTAAGTACAGAAGTGAGCCAACCATGCCTCTATAACTTGAAATATACACAGACTTTTCAGTAGTGTTTAGTTCAAGCTTAGTTGCAGTGGCCATGGGAGTTTTTGCAGATGTGCAATCCATTAGATCAAACTTCTTTAAAAGATCAAAAATATATTTAGTTTGACTAATGAATATTCCATCACTAACTTGCTTAACTTGTAAACCAAGAAAGTAAGTTATTTCTCCCATCATACTCATTTCATACTTACTTTGCATCAGTTTTGCAAACATTTTACAAAGTTTCTCATCTGTAGAGCCAAATATAATATCATCTACATAAATTTGAACAAGTATGCTAGAGCCATTAACATTTTTGAAAAATAAAGTTTTATCTACAGTACCTCTTGTGAAGTGATTTTCCAAAAGGAACTTTGATAAAGTGTCATACCAGGCTCTAGGTGCTTGCTTTAGTCCATAAAGTGCTTTCAGTAGATAATAGACATACTCTGGGAAATTTGGATCTTCAAAGCCAGGAGGTTGACTTACATACACTTCTTCCTCCAAATCTCCATTCAGAAAGGCACTTTTGACATCCATTTGATAGACCTTGAAATTGGCATGGGCGGCATAGGCTAAGAAGATTTTGATGGCTTCAAGTCTTGCAACAGGAGCAAATATTTCATCAAAATCTATCCCTTCTTGCTGGCAATAGCCTTTAGCAACCAATCTTGCTTTGTTCCTTACTACTATGCCATTTTCATCCATCTTGTTTCTGAATACCCATTTGGTGTCTATTGGATTCTTTCCTTTAGGCATGGGTACCAGTTTCCATACTTTATTCCTTTCAAATTGGTTTAACTCCTCCTGCATAGCTAAAATCCAATCAGGATCTAACAAGGCTTCTTCTACCTTCTTTGGTTCTTCCTTAGACAGGAAATTGCTGTATAGACATTCTTCTTGAGTTGCTCTCCTAGTTTGAACTCTGGAAGAAACATCACCAATAATCAGTTCAAAGGGGTGATCTTTTGTCCATTTTCTTGGTTGAGGTAGATTAGCCCTAGATGAAGAGACCTTAATGTTGTCTTGCTGTGTGATTGAGTTTTGATTGCTAGAAACTCCCCCTGAGTTTGTGGATCTTTGATTGGAGATAGGGGTACTTTCTATGGGTGATCTGCCTTGACTTTCTGCTTCTTTTGATAACCCGACGGATGGTGAATCTTGAGTACCGACGGATGAGGCAGGTTGTCTTCCGACGGATAATACAGATTGCCTTCCGACGGATGAAGCATTATGTAACTCGACGGATGTTGAGTTTTGTGCTTCATTTATGGTAGATTTGTCTGCATTATCCTTAGACACTGTTTCTTGATCATTCTCATCATCACTTTCATCACTGATCATCTCAACATTGTCGAATTTGAGGCTTCCATGGTAATCTCCATCTCTTAGTCCTTCAATCTTTTTATCATCAAACACAACATGTATAGATTCAACAACAATTTTGGTTCTTAGATTGTAGACTCTATATGCTTTACCAACAGCATATCCAACAAAAATTCCTTCATCTGCTTTAGCATCAAACTTCCCATTTTGGTCAGTTTGATTTCTCAGAATATAGCATTTACAGCCAAAGACATGAAGAAAGTTTAGAGTTAGCTTCTTGTTCTTGAACAATTGATAAGGTGTCATGCATCTTGCTTGATTAACCAGAGAGATGTTATGAGTGTAGCATGCAGTGTTTACAGCTTCAGCCCAGAAATAAGTTGGTAATTTTGATTCTTCAAGCATTGTCCTTGCAGCTTCAATAAGAGATCTATTATTTCTTTCCACTACTCCATTCTGTTGTGGAGTCCTTACTGCTGAAAACTCATGCAAGATCCCATTTTCCTCACAAAATACTCTCATGATATAGTTTTTGAACTCAGTTCCATTGTCACTCCTGATTCTTGTAACTTTGAAATCAGGATGATTGTTAACTTGCCTTATATGATTGATGATGATTTCACTAGCCTCATCTTTGGACTTTAGGAAATATGTCCAAGAGAACTTTGAGAAATCATCTACAATTACTAGGCAAAATATTTTCTTTGAAATTGACAATACATTGACTGGTCCAAACAAATCCATGTGGAGTAGTTGCAGAGGCTCTTCAATTGCTGAATCAAGTTTCTTCCTGAATGATGCTTTGATCTGCTTTCCCTTTTGGCAGGCATCACACAGTTCATCCTTTGTAAACTCCACTAGAGGAATGCCTCTTACTAGTTCTTTCTTTACCAGCTCATTCATGGTCTTGAAGTTTAAATGGGATAGCTTCTTGTGCCATAACCAACTTTCATCTTGACTTGCTTTACTGATAAGACAAGTTACAGATTCTGCTTTAGTTGAGTTGAAGTCAGCTAGATACACATTTCCTCTTCTCACACCAGTGAGAACCACTTTGTTGTTTTAATTGTTAATCACAACACAGGTTTCTTTGTTGAAGGTTACTGAGTTGCCTTTGCCACAAAGCTGGCTGATACTCAATAGATTGTGTTTGAGACCATCCACTAAGGCAACCTCTTCAATGATGACATTGTCCTTTGAAATCAAACCATATCCCATAGTATAATCTTTGCTGTCATCTCCAAAAGTGATACTTGGGCCAGCTCTCTCTTCAAACTCTGTCAGCAGGGTAGAATCGCCAGTCATGTGTCTTGAACAACCACTATCCAAGTACCAAAGATTCCTTCTGTTTCCCTGCACACATCAAAATCAAATCAAGTTGATTTTGGTACCCAAGTTTCCTTGGGTCCTGCCTTGTTAGCTTTCTTCTTCTGTTTCTTAGGTCTTAACTCATTTGACTTAGGAATTTCAGATTCTTCCTTAGTCATCTGGGTTGGGCTTTTGAAACCACTAGATGCAACAGAATTATCATGCATGTTATGGCTAACGGGAAATGGCATGCTTGGTGCAAACATGTTATTCCAGTAAGGCATGCTAAATGGCATTTGAGGCATATTGTATGCAGCATAATAAGGATTAGGTGCAAATGGCATATTAGCAAACTGTGCATTCATGTTCTGTGTAGGCATAACATTAACAGGCATGGGAGGCATGGCATTCATGTTAGAGAATTGAGGCTGAACAGATATGAGAGTAGGCATGGCAGATTTGCAATTAACAGACAAATGATTTACACTACCACACTTGACACAGATTTTTCTAGGAGCATATTTATCAGGTGTGTAGTTATTGCATTTGTTAATCCCTACTTTACCATTTCTATTGTTTTTCCTTTTAGTCTCTGTTTTTACCTCTATCTTCTCAAGTCTGTCACTTAACTGTTTGACAGTCATGTGACCAACATTAGCCTTCTTCCCTTTCTTGGCTTGACTTGACTCTCCTGAAACATAGTTCTTGGAAACAGACCCATATTTATCATTTAGCTTGGTTAATTTGGCTTTGCTAATGGGTTTGCTTACAGCCGACGGATGAGGATTTTTATCATTCGACGGATAACACTTTTTGTTATCCGATGGATAGTCCTCATCATCCGTTGAGTCTACATCTGTCAGCAACCCATCTACCAAAATAGGTTCTAGTTTCTCCTTATTCTTTTTCCAGGCTTCATCACAAAAAGACTCAATTCCTTGAACCTTGGTGATTTGAGCATGAACATCTCTGGATGTTTTCCATGCTTTAATCACCTCTTGTTCACGATCGAGCTGCTTCTTTAAAATTTCTTCCTTTTTCAAGGACTCAGTTAATTCCTCCTTCGCAATTCTACACTCAATTTTTAGTTTCTCAAACTCAACAAACTGAGACTCAAGCACATTATTCCTCTCACTCAAAAACAAGTTGTTTTCTTTGATTTTAGCATTTTCTTTAGTGAGGGACTTAAGTGTAACACGCAAATGATACAATTCTGTAGACATGTCATTTATTGCATCATTACACTCAGCTTTAGATAAATGTGCAAGGTTTGTAGTGATTACCTGATTGCTTGAGGAACTTGTCTCTGTTTCATCAGACTTGGCCATAAAGGCTAGATTGACATAGCTGACATCTTCATCTTCATCCAAGCCATCAGCTGCCCAGTCATTCTCTTGTGTAATAAAAGCCCTTTCCTTTTGTTTGAGTAGATCAAAGTATTTTTGCTTGTAATCTACAGACTCAAATCTTTTCTTACTGGAATCTGACTTTTTACACTCATTTGCAAAATGCCCTGCCAAGCCACATTTGAAACACTTGAATTTTGATTTATCCACCATGTTTCTATTTGGCTTGGCAGCTCCAAAGTTCTTCTTGAACTTGAGCTTGGCAAATCTTCTTGAAAGGAATGCTAGGTGCTCATCAATGTTCTCCATGTCATCTTGGCTCAATGAATCTTCATTTTCTGCAGCTAGCCCTTTACCCTTCCTTTCACAGGCTTTTGAAGTTGATTCCACAACTTCCATCTTCACTTCCTTCTCCTTTTCCAGATCAACAACTAGTGCAATGGATCCTCCTTTCTTCTTTCCTCTCTCCATTCTTTCATCCTGCTCTATTTCAAGCTCATAGGTCTTCAGAATGCCATACAGTCTCTCCAAAGTAAACTCCTTATAATCTTGTGAGTTTCTCAATGAGACTGTCATTGGTTTCCATTCCTTTGGAAGAGATCTGAGAAATTTCAGATTGGAGTCTTTAGTCTGATAGACTCTTCCATGCAATTTAAGAGCATTTAGTAGCTTTTGGAATCTACTAAAAATGTCAGTGAGTGACTCACTTTTTTCATTGTGAAAATGCTCATATTGCTGAATCAGGAGCTGCATTTTATTTTCTCTTACTTGCTCAGTACCATCACATATTATCTGTATTGTGTCCCAAACTTCCTTGACAGTCTTGCAGTTGATAATGTTATCAAACATGTCTGCATCAACACCAGTGAACAGAATGTTCATGGCCTTTTTATCTTTCCTGACTTGTTCAATATCAGGATCAGACCATTCATGTCTTGGCTTTGGAACAGATGGTTCATTTCCTGTTGCAGCTCTCATTGGAACATGAGGGCCTCTTTCTATGCAGTCCACATAGGCCTCATCTTGAGAAAGCATATGAAGATGCATCTTTACCTTCCAATGATGGTAATTATCTTTATCAAGAAAAGGAATCTTGACTCCAACATCTTTCTTGTTCATCTTGCTGAATTGTTTTGATCTTTAAACTCTTTGTAGATTAAGAGCTTGCTCTGATACCAATTGTTAGTCCCTTAACAATATAGCACGAATTACAGAAGGGGGGTTGAATGGAATTCTTGAACCTTTTTCTTGAAATAAAAATGTTCAACTCGATTATGGATATATTTGTTTTGATTAGCACAATACGGAATGTAAACTTGAATGAATCAAAACATAAGTAATTAAAAACAAGAGTCTTTAAAAACTTTCTGGTGGATTTAAACAATTCCACCAGAGATATATAATATATCGAGAGGACTCTGTGTGCAGAAATGCTCACAGCTGCTTACAAAATAGAACTGCTGCGAATGCAGGAAATGCTAAAGATTGTGCTTACAAAGATTTCTCTGTTTTTATGTTTCTCAGCTATCTCAGTTCTATTTGCTACTCTCTTGGTTTATATATTACCAAGATTACAAAGTCAAAAGAACTGAACAAATATAAAATCTAACAGTCTTGATCTTTGCTGCTTTTCGTCCTCTATTACCCAGTTAATGGGCTTCCACAGTGTGTTTGTATCCAACTCGACGGCTGTGTGTCAGCTTTCACTGTTCAACTGATGTTTGAATCTTGATATGATCATCCGTCGACTTTCAGATCATCCATCGATGACTTAATTGATCATCCGTCGACTGCTATTTTAAACATCCGTTGATAGTCATTTGATCATCCGTCGAAGCTTTGTTAATCATCCGTTGATAGTCATTTGATCATCCGTCGGTAGCTATTTTGGCACTTGACTTCATTTCAGTTATACAGAATTACAAGACATAGCTTATGTACAGTTAATCAACCTATTCTGCATATCTAGTTAAAGTCAACATGACTTATATGCTACTATAGATTCTATAGCTACAAACTTATTATTACATAAGCTACTCACTCGATGGATAATAAGTTAATCATCCGTCGGGACTATAATGAGTTATCCGTCGGGACTAAAACTCTTATCCGTCGAGTGCTACATAATTTCACTAAGTAAAATCTACTTAGACATTTTGTTAAAGTGATCATCAAGTACACAACATATTCACAACACTCCCCTTGGCTCACCAACCTCACACCCTCACCTTCAGCATCTAAGGTGGGACTCCGCTCACTCACTTTTTCCATGCTGAAAGAAATAACATGCATATGTTCACTCTTTTCCTCTCCTTTTGCCTGAGAGCAACCCAAGCTCTCAGTCATATCACTTCTTTCCCTCAATCCTAAGAGTGATTAAACAACTACTAAGTCGTCTACACTTGTAACAATTTTAGAGATTTCAAGAGGTGTAGAGACCATCAACGAATGAGTAACATCCATCGAAGTAGCAACTATGACTATCAACGGATGAATGTTGTTAGGCTTATCCGTCGAAGGACAATCACTTATCAACGAATGAGGAATATCCATCAAAGAAGTAGAAATAATGGAGATAGGAGTTGAAACTATTGTCAAATCTGTAGAGGTTTATTTTAAATTTAGGTGCACATATTCTTCAACAGTTTGAGAAAGAATTGGCAACTGAGCAAACAAATCATCGATAAGATAATGCTCAGGTGCTCTAGATTTTGGCTCCTCCATGAATAAAAGAGATGGAGAATCGGGAATTTATTTGTGTATCATATCCACATCCAGAGAGATAGTTGGAGAGTTTTGTGTATGTGGTGTTTCGATAATGAGAGATTTTGGCTGTGACTACACATTTTTTGGAGACACATCAATATGAATTTGAGATGGTGCATTAACTGAGTCTTTGACTTCAGTTGGCACTGTGTGTGTGCCATGTGACTCCCCTAATGGTTTTGATTTCTTCTTCTGATATAAGTTTAAGTTTGGTCCGTGTCCCTTCCCTTTTTGGCCTGTGCTCTTGGTTGAGAGCTTGTTTCAATAATTACATCCTTTTGGGAGGATATAACTAGCAGTGAGCTAATTTCCTTATTAAGCACTACAGTCTGTTGGGAGACTGTAGTGTGGCTGGTTTGGGTCACACATACCTCACCCTCCTTATCCTTGGGGCTTCTTTGATGTTCACCCCTTCCCTCACCCAACTGACTAACCTGAGCACTCCCCTCAAGTGAAGTAGTAGATGTTACAACTGATGTCTTTTGAGAGACAACAGACGTTGGCTTCTTAGACTTGGATTTAGATTTAGGTTTTGTGGCTTGGGTAGACATCTGTTTTGTAACATCCGGGATATAGCGTGTAATTATTTTTATCAATAAATAATTATTATATGATTATTATGTGAATTTTGGTGAATTATCTGATGACTGATATTGATATTTGGATGTTTATATGTGATAAAGTGTAAGTATTTTGATTTTAATTATGTCCAGAATAAAATATAAATAATTATGGTATTTTTCTGGTAATTTTTGGATTGTTGTATGATTTTATAAGAATTTATAGATTTAATTATTATTTTCTGAATAATTATAAAACTATTGTATAAAGCTGGGAATCGTCTAACTTCAACTATTTTTGCATTTTTATAACCCGAAACTCTTCGGAAAACTCCTTTCTAACCTAATTTGATATTCCAGGCATTTTCCGTGTTTTGAATTTTTCAATCCGGAGTACGGTTTGACCCGTATGCGTCCCGATGCAAAATTTTCGATGCGATAATCATTTTTATAGACCAATAAAACCCATACTATCGAAAGACGGGATATTATTATATTATTTTCGTATAAAGTGTTTTATAAGAAGCCCGATTTTGATAATTATCCAAAACATGTATCAAATTGGATCGTTTTTGCAGTTACTTATAAGAAGCCCGATTTTGATAATTATCCAAAACATGTATCAAATTGGATCGTTTTTGCAGTTACTTAGCGGCTAAGTAACCTATTTTTCGATCCAATACGATCCAACAGGTATTAATATTCCATAAATATAAATAGGCTTTTTCTTATTTTATTTTATTCATAAAATCATAATTAAATAGTAAAAACCCAGGAATTACAGAGAAAAACCCGTAAAACCGTCGCGTTCTTTAGAATCAAACCCAAAAACGAAAGTGTTACCGAACTCGGAATCACGCATGCCATATACCGAATCAAAGCTCTTGAAAAATTCTACCAGAATCCATCATCAATTTTATTGCAGAAATCAAGGTGCTGTCTCTATTTATTTATTTTATTTCGAATTAATTAATGATTAAAATATGATTTTTTGATTTTGATATTGTTTGTGTGATTTGATGTTTGAATCTTGTAGATAATTTTGTCCTGGTCATTTCGGTATATTATATGACGAATTTTGAGTTCAGTATCATGTAGAAAATTGAAATTAATTATTGAATTAACCGAATTAGGGTTTATAGCTTTGAATATTGTAAATTGAAATTTAGGCGTTTCTTTGTTAGGGATTATAAGTTAAAATTGATGTTACCAACTTGTAGATCGTCCAAAGACGATTCGATTGGTATATAGCTAGCTAACAGACGATAACGGGAAGGCCTTGGTCGGAAAATCGACCGTGGCGGCGGCGGAAAATCCATATGAATTTTCCGGCCGATTTAATTGCTGTTTGATTGTTCTGTTACTGCAGAAAGGTTCCTGGAAGGGAGAGCTTTATTTCTTGTTAATTTGAATCGATTCTGGGCATGTTTATAGTTGGCCGAAAAAGCTTGGTGGTCGCCGTTAATGGCGGCCGGCCACCGGAGAGGAGGACGGGTGGCTAAATTGCAATTTAGCCCCCGAAGTTTGTCCCCTTTTATAAAAATAATACTTCTGTTTTAAATTTATTTAAAAAATAGTGTTTTAAAAATTTATAAAAAGAGGATTTCTGTTTTGTTTATTTTCAAAAATTATATTTTTTTTATAATTATTTTCAGAAATTGATTTTTAATTATTTTAAATTCCAAAAATCAATATTTTTAATTCTGAAAATTATTTTTATTCGAAAATAAATCTTAATTATTTAATTACTTAATTTTAATTATTATTTAATTATTTAATTAGTCAATTAATTTAAATATTAATTGATTAATTAATTTAATTAGTTATTAATTAATTTTAATTGATTATTTAAATAGATTTAATTATTTATTTTTGATTTAAAAATTTTGAAAAATAGTTTCAAGTTTTAAAATATCATTTTAAATTATTTTCAAGGCTCAATAATTATTATTAAATCATTTTAAGGTTAGATTCAGGTGTTCGAACCCTATTATTTAACTATAAAATAATTCGGAGCCCCGTTTTAATTCTGAAAATTGTTCAAAAATTCGTAATAAATAGGTCGTTCGTCTGTTTAATACGAAATGAACGCCCCTACACTCAGAAAAATATTCTTCTTGTATTAAAAATACTTTCGAGGCCTAAATACTTTTGTATCGAAAGGTCGTTTATTTTATGAATCATTTTAAGTCGATTATTGATCGATAAGTATTATTTTTAACCTGATTTCAGTTCTAGAAATTCTGAGTCCTACCTTTTAATGATTAGACTTATGTATTACATGAATTATGTGTTTACGTGTGGTATGAATAACATGTTTGCGTGCTATGTGACCTGTATATTATCTGTTTACAATTCCCAATATCTTGATTAAGTATAAACGACCGGGTAGACGTCGAGACGTATAGTTACATCGATTGAATTTGGTGTTGTCAATTGAAATAGTATCTTTTATGATAGATACACCTAGTTCAAGGCATTCAAAGCCAGGCAATGACAGTGAAAGTAAAGTCTGATTGGGTATGGTCAGGAACGAGTTGATATAAAGTAGAGGTGAACATAGAATGATGATTGAAGGCTAGAAAGCGAATCAACTAAGGTAAGTATTCCTAAAATTTCTCGTAACATACTGTAATTACTTCATTCTTATTCTAAGTTCAGAATAGTTAACTATTTTATATTTCGTTGCAATTACTCTTAATCATGCAAGTCCCTTTCATTATTGTTCCTATATTATCGATTGATCTCTTGAGCGAATACCTATTCTTCCGGGTTATTTGCGAACCCTGAATTGAGATGTTTTGAAATCAAAATGACTTGACATCAAAATACTCTACGGGCTGGATGGTTACTATGAGAGCCAGTGATGAGCTGGACCCTATGGGCCGGGGATGGACCGGGCCCTTGGGCCATAGTGTTTGGGTACCCGAATGGATCTATACAAGTAGGTATAGATCTACACTATATCCTGACTGATCAGCAAGGTATGATTGTGAACATTACACTAGTGTCTAGTCTACTTTATTATTGATCGCCATTAACGACATTCTCTCTCGAAAAGTTTTATGATAACAAAACCAGACAAAATCCTGATTCAGGAGATGAATCTGGGAATTGCTCGTCACCTCTGATTTATAATTGAGAGCTGGTAACGGCCAATGTTTATTCGCTCAACTACTCTAAATAATTAAAAATGGTCATAAACTATTTAAAAATTTTGTCCGGAAAATTCCTTTGATATTGATACTCGGAAATCAATTATGTACTTGCTGGGCATTTTTGGCTCACTCTTGCTTTGTAAATTCTTATTTCTTTCAGAAATAAATGAGGATAAAAGTGAATAGATTTTAATAGATAACATAAGTTAGAAAGATCTCCGCTGCAAGAGGATGAAGATGTTAGAAAAAAAATAAGACAAGGGAATTAGTACAAAGGTATTTAAACTTGTATTTCAGTTGCATTGTAAATTTGAAAAGGTTAGATTCTTGTTTCATACTATAACCTGTAAAAGATCCGGAGTTAAGGGGTTATTGTATATTATTTTATATTATGTAAAGATTATTTAGAGACACCAAATCTTGACCCCCAAATTGGGTTGTTACATGTTTGGTCACTGTCACAGATGTCATTGCCACAGTTAAAGTTGGAGAAGTAAAGGGTGGGGAAGAGATTGAAGCAGAAGTAGTTACCTCAGTTACCTATTCTGCCTCAAAGATTAGAAGATAGTTGAGAGGCACTCCATTGTTGAGGTTGTTCATGCTCAAATCTGTAAGAACCCTCTTTTCTTGAACCCAACAATCAAGCTTGTTGTTCGGGTTCTCAATTACAAGGTCCTCAGAAAAAAAGTTAGCTAACATCATAAAGAATCTAGCATAATATATGTTCTTTGACCTTTTCTTAATATCTCCTAATTTATACCCTAATTCTATCATGATAGAGTTACTAAAGTTAAAGTACTTATCATTCAAAAGCATATATAGCATGTTAATCATGGAATAAATAACTGTATCAAAGTTGTTAATTTTGCTTGGAAAATACTTTGATAAAAGAATCACAAAGAAATCACCATTCTTTTCTAAGGCCCATTCTCCCAACCTCTCCTAATTTGGTAGGAATGACCAAATTGAGACATGATCTTGACTACGGTTGGCATTGTTGTGATTAGAAAGCAGTTATAGAGAAAGGGGGTTTATGGAGATGAAAAGAGTAAAAGTTGCTAAGTAATTCAGAGAGAGATAAAAGTGAAATACATAAATGAATTGGGCTTTTATACTAACTCTGAAAAGGATTAATAAATAATTAAAATAAAATAAAGTATCCAGTGAAATTTGCCAAAAATAACCGTTAAAAAATAAAGCAGATTGTAGAAATTCCGAAATTTATCCATTGACAGATACATACACGCTGTAAGTAAAGTCGACGGCTAGGGTTTGGAATTAATGGTTAAGATTGAATTAATTTAACGGATGCATGATATACCTTTATCTGTTGAAAGATAAAGTACCTAGAAATATTTTGACTTTTAATGGATAATCCTTTTCCGTTGAATGCTATCAGTATTTACCTTTAGCAAATCCTAATTTTGGTGTCAGGATCTGACCACTTGCAAATCCTGATGCCAATATCAGTATCTGATAACTTGCAAATCCTGATTTATATTTTTAATAAAGTCAAACTTATTTCTGGCTGTATTTCAAATTGCTTAGATATCAAAACAACTTAGGAATAATTAAGCATACCTAGCTCACTTACCAACCTAGTGAAGGTGGACTCATCAAGTGATTTGGTAAAGATGTCTGCAAGTTGCTGCTCACTTGGAACAAAATAAAGTTCCACAGTACCATTTTATGACATATTCTCGAATGATATGATATTTTATGTTAATGTGCTTTGTCCTTGAATGATGTACAGAATTTTCAATAATGGTAATAACACTTGTGTTGTCACAGAATATTGGGATCTTGTCCACATGTAGACCATAATCCAATAATTGATTCTTCATCCACAAAATCTATGCACAACAGCTACCAGCAACAATATATTCAGCTTCAATTGTAGAGGTAGAAACTGAGTTCTGTTTCTTACTGAACCAAGACACAAGCTTGTTTCCTAGAAACTGGAAGGTTTCTGTAGTACCTTTTCTATCTATTTTATAGCCTGCACCAGTTAAATCAAAACCAGAATCTCTAGGATACCAATCCCAAGTTTTGGTGTTCTTTTGAGAGATCTGAAAATTCTCTTAATAACTATTAAATGAGATTTCCTAGGATCAGCATGAAATCTAGCATAAAGACAAGTAGAAAATATTTTATCTGGCCTACTGACTGTTAAATATAAAAGTGATCCAACCATGCCTCTATAGCTTGAAATGTCCACATACTTTTAAATAATGTTCAGTTCAAGTTTAGTGGCAGTGGCCATGGGAGTTTTTACAGATGTGCAATCCATTAAGTCAAAATTCTTTAAAAGATCATGAATATATTTGGTCAGACTAATAAATATTCCATCACTAACTTGCTTAACTTGTAAACCAAGAATGTAAGTTAGTTCTCCCATCATGCTCATTTCATACATACTTTACATCAATTTGGCAAACTTTTTGCAAAGTTTCTCATATGTAGAGACAAATATAATATCATCTACATAAATTTGAACAAGTATACTAGAGCCATTAACATTTCTAAAGAAAATATTTTTGTCAACAATACCTCTTGTGAAATGATTTTCTAAAAGGAATTTTGACAAGGTATCATACCAGGCTCTAGGCGCTTGCTTCAATCCATAGAGTGCTTTCAAAAGATAGTAAACATATTATGGACAGTTGAGGTCTTCAAAACTAGGAGGCTGACTAACATAGACTTCCTCCTCCAAATCTCCATTCAGAAAGACACTCTTTACATCCATTTGATAGACTTTGAAATTGGCATGGGCTGCATAGGCTAGAAAAATTCTGATAGCTTCAAGTCTTGCAACAGGAGCAAAGGTTTCATCAAAATCTATCCCTTCCTATTGACAATAGCCTTTAGCAACCAATCTGGCTTTGTTCCTTATGACTATGCCATTCTCATCCATCTTATTTCTGAATACCCATTTGGTGTCAGTAAGATTCTTGCCTTTTAGTTTGGGTACCAGCTTTCATACTTTATTCCTTTTAAATTAGTTTAGCTCCTCTTGCATGGCTAAAACCCAATCAGGATCCAATAAAGCTTCTTCTACCTTCTTTGGCTCTTCCTGAGACAGAAAGCTACTGTATAGACATTCTTTTTGAGTTTCTTTCCTTGTTTGCACTCTTGAAGATGCATCACCAGTAATTAGTTCAAATGGGTGATCTCTATTCCATTTCCTTTGTTGTGGTAGATTAGCTCTAGATGAAGAGGCCTCAAAGTTATCTTAATGTGTGACTGAGTTTTGATTATTAGAAACTCCCCCTGAGTTTGTGGATCTTTGACTTGAAGTTGGGGCCCTTTTTGTTGATCTAAAATGACTTTCAGCTCTCACTGATGGTTCAACGGATGTTAAATTTTCCTTTTGACGAACGATGCAGTTTGTCTGGATGATGCACCTTGTCTTTCAACGAATGTAGAATTCTGTGCTTCATTTGTTGCTAAATTTTCTGCATTTTTCCTTAGAAATTATTTATTGATCACTTTCATCATCACTATCATCACAATTCATCTCAACATTGTCAAATTTGAGGCTTTCATGGAAACCTTCATCTTGCAAACCTTTAATCTTCTTATCATCAAACACAACATGTACAGATTCCATAAAAATGTTGGTTATAAGATTGTAGACTCTTTATGCTTTTCCCACAGCATATCCAACAAATATACATTCATCAGCTTTGGCATCAAACTTTCCATGTTGATCAATTTGATTCCTTAAAATATAGTATTTACATCCAAAGACATGAAGAAAGTTAAGTGTTAGTTTCCTGTTCTTGAACAACTGATAAGGAGTCATGTATTTTGCTTGATTGACCAAATAAATATTCTGAGTGTAGCATGTAGTATTTACAGCTTTTGCCCAAAAATAAGTTGGTAACTTTGATTCATCTAGCATTGTCCTTCCAGCTTCAATAAGAGACATGTTCTTTCTCTCCACCACTCCATTTTGTTGTGGAGTCCTTGCTGCTGAAAACTCATTCATGATCTCATTTTCTTCACGAAACAACCTCATTGCAGAGTTCTTGAACTCAGTTCCATTGTCACTCCTGATTCTTCCAATTTTGAGATCAGGATGATTGTTGACTTGCCTTATATGATTGATAATGATTTCACTAGCTTCATTTTTAGATTTAAGGAAATATGTCCAAGTGAACTTTGAGAAATCATCCATAATCACTAGATAATAACTTTTCTTTGAGATTGAAAACACATTGACTGGTCCAAATAAGTCCATGTGCAATAGTTGAAGTTGTTCTTCAATTGTAGATTCAAGCTTCTTCTTGAATGATGCCTTGATCTATTTTCCCTTTTGACAGGCATCACACAGTCCATCCTTTGAGAATTCAACTTGAGGAATGCCTCTTACTAGGTCTTTCTTGACTAACTCATTCATAGTCTTGAAGTTCAGATGGGACAGCTTCTTGTGCCATAACCAACTTTGATCTAGACTTGCTTTTCTGAAAAGATAAGTGACATATTCTGAATTTGATGAGTTGAAGTCAGCTAGATTCATATTTCCTTTTCTCACTCCAGTGAGAACCACATTGTTCTTCTTCTTGTTTGTAACAACAGAGACTTCTGTATTGAAGGTTAAATAATTGACTTTATCACATAGCTGGCTGATACTCAAAATATTGTGTTTGAGTCAGGCCATATCCCACAGTATAACCTTTACTATCATCTCCAAAAGTAATACTTAAGCCAGCTCTCTCCTTGAACTCAGTGAGCAGGGTGGAATCTCCAGTCATATGCCTTGAGCAACCACTATCCAAATACCAAAGATTCTTTCTGTTTTCCTGCACACATCAAAATCAAATCAAGTTGATTTTGGTACCCAAGTTTCCTTGGGTCCTGCCTTGTTAGCCCTTTTCTTAGGTTTCCTAGGCTTTCCACCATCAGACTTAGGTGACTGAGGATCAACTTTAGTCCTAGGGGATTGACTATGAATTCCAAGATCAATTTTTAAATTATCATTCATATTTTGATTAACATGATATGGCATTGATTGTGCAAACATGTTATTCCAGTATGGCATGCTAAATGACATTTGTGGCATATTGAATGCATCATAATAAGGATTTTGTGCAAATGACATATTAGCAAATTGTGCATTCAAATTTTGTATAGGCATAATAGGCATGATATTAATTGGTAATGTGGGCATGTTGGGAAAATAGGGAGATGCATACATGGGTGCAGACATAGCAGATTTGCAATTAATAGATAAATGACTAACACTACCACACTTAACATAAATTTTTCTAGGTGCATATTTTTCAAGTGTGTAGTGGTCATGTTTGTTAATTTCTACTTTCCAATTCCTGTTGTTCTTTGTAACACCCCCAAATCCGGGGTTGGGGATCCGGATTGTCACGAGTTCCATTTTCTTTAATAACATTTAATCTTAATAAACAATCAACTACTGTGTACTGTGACCCCACAATATACACACACACACACACCACAAGTTATAGTCTCAAAGATGAATGCCAAAAATAACACAAGTCAGTTCATTCCATAATTATAAGTCGTTATACCTCAAAAGGGTTTCTGAATAAATTTACATTTCCTTGCCATTATTACAATTCATATAGATACATAAGTTTGGAACACCAAAAGTTGAAAGCCTAGCCTATTGGTAATTCCTACCTCAGCTACTGCGGCATCAACGCCTCCAGAAAACTTCGGAACGTTTCCTAACCGCTTGCGAATTGGGAGCTTGGCCCTGTTCATCTTTTCTATCTGTTGTTGTGTGATGAAAGAAGAAAGCAAGGGTGAGCAACAAGCCCACTGAAATAATATGTATAATAATTAATAATATATGAGCATTCTCATAGTACTCATGAAAGTCTTGGTCAAAAAGAAATGAACCAAGTTTGATATCTTAACGCGACGAAGTCGCAAAATATTCAGTATATATATATACATATATACTTCTCAAATCTTTGAAATCCTCTAACATGTATAATATACACAGAGTTCCAGTTTATAACTGTATAAAGTATCGTTGCAAGGTGATCTCATATATCTAACCTTGTCTTAACGTTTTTCTGAAAATCTTTGTCAGGCATAAGATAATCATTTACTAGATATAAGTTGAAAAGATGAAGTTACAAGATACTCCAATATACTTATATCTTTTCCGAATACTACTTGAACTACCACCGTTCAAGTTATAATTAGTTTCAAAAGTTCATCACCCAGATCAGACTACAAGATAAGACTTGAATAGATTCAATCTTTGAAATATTATTGAATGAAATGAAGTTACGAGATACTTCATTAAGTCCCGATATATATATCCATATATATCTCTCATATATTTCCTGAAAACCTCTGTAATGTAAAATATGAACAGAGTTGCAATATCCAATGAATTTGGAAAGAAAAGAATTTTGGCATAAACCCGATATCTTGCTGATCAGGAAAAGATACCAATAAGTAACCTTTTCTACTAGTAGATGGATGAATCCCCCACCGGTCATCACCCTGGCCGCATTAGGACCTTGTGCTGGACCGCCACTCGGCCTCTTACGCGTTGATGGACTGCCACCCAGCCACTTACACTTTGGTAGACCGTACCCCGGCCTGTCGCTTATGCCGACTCAGTTAGATGGACTTACTTCCCAAACGTTGGGTAAGTAATCAATTCATTTATCAAAACAGCAACCTCGTTGCGAATATAAAATACACCCCAGAGCCGGATCCCTCAATTTTTTTAAGCGAGTATTTAAATCCTCTTCGAAAGGAAGATCTTAAATTTGAAAACGAGTTTTGGGATCCGCTCTAACTTTTAAAAGCATTTTGAAGATTCGAAAATATTTTTAAGAATATTTGGAGTAATGCTGATTTAATGAAATAAATCAGTCCCGATATATTAGAAAATATCTGAATATTATTATTTAAATAATATTCCCATAAGGATAATCCTTATAAAAATAATTGAAGTAGAAGTTTTAAAACTTATACTTGAAATGAATACTAAATAACCAAAGATATACTTATACGAAAGTACGATCTTTATTTGAATAATCGAAAATAAGTTTGATTATCGAAACATTATTCTTTAATAAAATAAAGAATATTATTTAATAAAAGAAGCGGAGTCATAAGTCCTCGAATGAATATTCAAAATAATATTCATTAAATAAAATAAGCGGAGTCATAAGTCCTCGAATGAATATTCAAAATAATATTCATTAAATAAAATAAGCGGAGTCATAAGTCCTCGAATGAATATTCAAAATAATTCTCATTAAATAAAATAAAGTTATCGAATAAACCTTATTCGATTAATAGTTTTGAAAACTATATATATATATATATATATATATATATATACCAAAAGGACGTTATAGGACCAACAAATATTAATATAAACAGTAGGGAGAGTAATATAGTAAGACTAAGACATGGTATGCATATTATATATAACTAAGTCATGGCAAAACATAAGAATTAACACAAAATATTAAAACATGATATGAACAAGAATAGGATTTGAAATTACTTGGAAACGCTTTTGATTATATAACTGAAAGCAATCTGCTAGTCTTTGTGTTACAATTTGAGAAAACTTGAGAATAAACTTCGGAAATATGAACTGCTATCACTGGTACAAGATGTGTATATTATCTGCTCTCTAATTTCAAGTGTGTTTATTACTCTCTTCTTCTTCCTATTTATAGAAGGATGAGGAGTCTAATTTCTTGAAACAACATCATTCTTTTTCTTGTAGTGGAGTTCTGCTTTCCTGAGTGGACAGCTTGACTTGAGTGAGAGGTCCTCTTTTTCTTAGTGGAGGGGCTTCTTTCCTGAGTGGGAGGCTGCTTTCTTCACAGGATTTTGAGTATGATTCCTCTTCCACCGAAAGTTGCTTTGTTTGGAGAATATTGCTGAGTTGGTCTCAGTGGGAATCTTCTTTTGTGTCTTCTTTGTCTTCTTTTGAATAATGCCGAGTTAGTCTCAGTGGGAAGTGTCTTCTTTGTCTTCTTTTGTGCCCTCTGGAGAAATGCTGATATAATAAAAACTAGATACAAAATTTAAATGCTGTACAATATCTTTTTTTAAGTACTTTTTACCGTTTTACCCCTAATAATTTGGAGTAAAGAAGTGTCTTTACAAACTGATTACAATATTGAAATAAAGGAAAACTAAACAATATGAAATGATGTAAAATTGCATGAATTTTTTGTGGGAATTTTGGATTTCTTTTCTTTTTTTTTTGAGATTTCAATCAGTGGAAACTACAGGGGAAAAAATCCCGTGGCAGTCATCTTCGTTGTCATCTCTTAAATGAACCGGACTGCTGTCGTCGTCGGAATCATAAATTGAATTTGGGAGTTGAATGTAAAGATTCTTTGTATTGGCTTCTGGTTTTTGCTTGGGCTAATAATGCCTGGGCATTTGATTTTTGGGCAAAGAAAGTGGTAACTTCTTTGTTGGTAATAAAATTTTGACTTGATAACCATTTTTGAATGATCTCTTTGGAAATCTTTTGGTCTTCTTTGAAATTGCTCCACCATTTGACTTTAAAGGACCAAACAATATAGGACTGTATTTGGTTGAAATGAATTTTAAACTCCCAAGAACAGACCCATGGAAGAAAGAAATTTGAACATAACATTAAAAGAGGAGGAAAATGTCTTTCGTATTCTGTGGGTTTAAAGTGTGTTTTGAACAGTTTTAGACATTCAGATGCATTTGGAGTAAGAATTTCTTCAATTGCTCCGAAGAAATCCCACCATTGAAGGAACCAAACAGGGAGTTCCTGAACTTGGATTTTGGTGTTGAAATAAAACAACCAGGAATCACTATTCTTCTGATTTTGAATAAAGAATGAATTATGCCATGCTTGCTGGTAATCCCAGTAGGAAGATGAGGAGCAGTGGTTTAATTGTCTTTTGAAGTTTGAAGGAAAAAATTTTGGACGGTGGAGTTCTTGGCCCCATTGACTTGGGTGGATGACCTTTTGTATTTGACATGTTGTGTATGAAGGCGTTGAGTGTTCTCTATCCTGGGCGTTGTAACAATGTTTGAACGTGACCGATTCAGTAGACAAGAGAATGGCTTGATAGTAGTCATTATTTTTTGATAGATCCCAGGGTTTGAACATCCATCCTTTAGGGGAAACATTTAAAATTGCTAGGGAGGCATCGTCATTGTTAAATCCCCTTTCGACTGATACTATTTTTTGATGGTTTCTTTTGGTATAGTAATCAGAATTGGATTTTGAAAAGTTTGACTGGCTAACTACTATCTCCTAGTTTTGCATTTTTGGGGTATCAATTTCTAATTTTGACATAGGTCTCTGAGAAACTAATAGTGTTGGGTTTTGAAAACTGATTGTTTGTGTAGTTTGAAAGGGAGTATTTGTAGGTTGGCTGGAAGAAGTGTTTTGTTGGGTAACTTTAGTTAATTTTTCTGAAGAGATTTGGGATGCTGTTGAGGGATTTTGAATGTTGAGGCCACGGGCTTTGATGGTTTGAAGGGCTAGAAATAATTTATTGTCTTCTTCATCTGCAATTACCTTATCAATCCATGATGTGATCGGTTTTCCTGAAGAAGTACTCGCTTTACTTTGTTGAGTGACCGGGAGTTGTCCGGGAAAGGCTGGGGTTTTTCCCCCACCTCTGCCTTTTCGAGGCATGAGACTATCTGTTTTGTAGAAACTCACGGGTCAGGAAATCAGGGACACAGTTCATATCTTCCTTAATGTGTTCAATATCAAAATAAAAAATGCTTAATAATGGTTGCCATCTGGCGAAAATTTGTTTTGATATAATATTTTGGACATCTTTTTGTAAAACCTCTTTTGCAGATTTACAATCGACTCTAAGGTGAAATTTTTGATTTAATAAATCATTCTGAAATTTCGTAATACATAATACAATTGAAAGTATTTCCTTTTTTATAGTAGAATAATTTCTTTGACAATCATTCCAATGTGCAGATGTAAACTGGACTATTTGTTCTTTACCATTGACTACTTGTTTTAGTATACCGCCGTATCCTAACTCAGAAGCATTTGTTTCAACTACTTTAGAGGCATTTGGATCAGCAAGGTGTAGACAAGGGATTTCTAGAACCTGAGCTTTGATTTGTCAAACAATTTCGGTATGCTCAGATGACCAAGGGACGGGGTTAGTTTTAAGGCGGTCATGTAAGGGTTTGGCTATCCTAAACAGGGTTCTCTGGTCTTTCACAAAATCTAAACATTTCTACAAAAAATCAACAGAACCTTTCTGTAATAAACCTTTCTTTAATAATAACAATAAACCTTCCTACAACAAAAAACCTTTCAACAAAAATAGATTTACTAAACCAACCATTAAAGATATAACTTGTTACAAATGCGGAAAAAAGGGACATATATCTAGATTCTGCAGACTTAATAGGAAAATACAAGAGTTAAACATAGAAGAAAGCCTATCCAACAAAATCTCGACTTTACTCCTTGAATCTTCCGACTCTGAGACATCTGAAATGTCTGGAAATGATGAACCCCTTCAAATAGATGAGATTGCAACAAGCTCATCTTCCTCTCACAATTCCTCCTCTAAAGACAGACGAATCAACGTCCTCACCAGAAATGAGGAACATTCTCTCGAAATTATAGAAAAGATAACTGATCCCCAAATAAGAAAAGAGCTCTTAGAAAAATTACTCCAACGACCAATTGAACCCAAACCAGAACAAAAACCTTCTATTCTTCCATCAACAAAAACTACATATGACTTGACCACAATATTAAAAAAACATAAACCCAACCAGAAATCCGTTCCAACAATACAAGACCTGCACAAAGAAATCAAAGAAGAATTAAAAATCCTTAAAGAACAACAGAAGATGGATTCTGAAGCTTTAAATGTCCTTCTAGTTCATGAAGTAGAGGAGCAAAATACTGAACAAAAACAACTAAGTAGTTTAAACAATACTCCTGAACAAGATGAAGATTTCTTATATGAATTAAGACAAGTTACCTACCGAAAATATCTCATAAAAGTCAAGGTTGTCTTCTCAAATAACTTTATCTTAGATACCATTGCCTTATTCGATACAGGAGCAGATTTGAATTGCATTAAAGAAGAAATAATACCAAAAAGATTTCATCAACATACCAACGAAAAATTAACTGCCGCTAATAACTCAAACGTCAATGTAGTTAGTAAGGTTTATGCCTCTATCAATAATAAAACCTTCCAAATTAAGACATCTTTTCTCCTAGTTAAAGGCATACACCATCTTGTCATATTAGGTACACCTTTCTTCAATTTAATAACCCCCTATACTGTCACCTACGAAGGTATTACTTTCAAAACCCATGACACCAAACTTACCTTCCCATTTCTTGAAAAACCCAAAACAAGGAACCTCAATACAATAAAGGCATATTCTATATATAATAACGAGATAAATGCCTTAATACAAGGCAAACAGATACAATTATCCCATCTCAAACAAGACCTTTCCTCTCACAAGATTGAGAAGCAGTTACAAGACCGCTTTATCAAAGAAAAAATCTTAAAATTACTAAAACAAATAGAAGTGGAACTCTGTTCTGACCTACCAACTGCATTTTGGCATAGAAAACAACATATGATTGATTTACCTTATGAAAAAGATTTTGATGAGAAAGAAATACCAAAAAAAGCGAGACCTATCCAAATGAACTCCGACCTAGAACAACATTGCAGAAAAGAAATCACCGATTTCGAATCCAAAGGAATCATATCAAAATCCAGATCCCCGTGGTCCTGTGCAGCTTTCTATGTAAACAAAAATGCTGAAATTGAGAGAGGGACACCAAGGCTAGTTATAAATTATAATCCTCTAAATAAAGCCTTAAGATGGGTACGATACCCTATACCTAATAAAAAAGACCTTTTACAAAAATTAAGATGTTCGGTAATATTCTCCAAATTTGATTTAAAATCAGGATTTTGCCAGATTCAAATCCACCCTAAAGATAGATATAAAACCGCTTTTACGGTCCCATTCAGACAGTATGAATGGAATGTCCTTCCATTTAGAATCAAAAATGCCCCTAGCGAATTCCAAAGAATTATGAATGACATATTCAATGACTATTCTACATTATGTATAGTATATATTGATGATATTCTAGTTTTTTCAGAATCTATTGAACAATATTTCAAACACCTTAAAACTTTCTTCCATGTATCTAGGAAAAATGGTTTAGTCATAATAAAATCCAAGATTTCCCTATTTCAAACTCTTATAAGATTTCTTGGCCACTACATATCAAAAGGGACAGTTACACCAATTGAAAGAGCCCTAACATTTGCAACAAAATTTCCCGATAAAATCACAGATAAAACCCAACTCCAAAGATTTTTAGGACGTCTCAACTATGTCCTAGACTTCTATCCAAACATCAATAGGATAGCCAAACCCTTACATGACCGCCTTAAAACTAACCCCGTCCCTTGGTCATCTGAACATACCGAAATTGTTCGACAAATCAAAGCTCAGGTTCTAGAAATCCCTTGTCTACACCTTGCTGATCCAAATGCCTCTAAAGTAGTTGAAACAGATGCTTCTGAGTTAGGATACGGCGGTATACTAAAACAAGTAGTCAATGGTAAAGAACAAATAGTCCAGTTTACATCTGCACATTGGAATGATTGTCAAATAAATTATTCTACTATAAAAAAGGAAATACTTTCAATTGTATTATGTATTACGAAATTTCAGAGTGATTTATTAAATCAAAAATTTCTCCTTAGAGTCGATTGTAAATCTGCAAAAGAGGTTTTACAAAAAGATGTCCAAAATATTGCATCAAAACAAATTTTCGCCAGATGGCAAGCATTATTAAGCATTTTTGATTTTGATATTGAACACATTAAGGGAGATATGAATTGTGTCCCTTATTTCCTGACCCATGAGTTTCTACAAAATAGATAGTCTCATGCCTCGAAAAGGCAGAGGTGGGGGAAAAACCCAGCCTTTCCCGGACAACTCCCGGTCACTCAACAAAGCAAAGCGAGTACTTCTTCAGGAAAACCGATCACATCCTGGATCGATAAGGTAATTGCAGATGAAGAAGACAATAAATTATTTCTAGCCCTTCAAACCATCAAAGCCCGTGGCCTCAACATCCAAAATCCCTCAACAGCATCCCAAAGCTCTTCAGAAAAATCAACTAAAGTTACCCAACAAAACACTTCTTCCAGCCAACCTACAAATACTCCCTTTCAAACTATACAAACAATCAGTTCTCAAAACCCAACACTATTAGTTTCTCAGAGACCTATGTCAAAATTAGAAATTGATACCCCAAAAATACAAAACCAGGAGATAGTAATCAGCCAGTCAAACTTTTCAAAATCCAATTCTGATTACTATACCAAAAGAAACCATCAAAAAATAGTATCAGTCGAAAGGGGATTTAACAATGAAGATGCCTCCTTAGCAATTTCAAATGTTTTCCCTAAAGGATGGATGTTCAAACCTTGGGATCTATCAAAAAATAATGACTACTATCAAGCCATTCTCTTATCTACTGAATCGGTCACGTTCAAACATTTTTACAATGCCCAGGATAGAGAACACTCAACGCCTTCATACACAATATGTCAAATACAAAAGGTCATCCACCCAAGTCAATGGGGCAAAGAACTTCACCGTCCAAAATTTTTTCCTTCAAACTTTAAAAGACAATTAAACCACTGCTCCTCATATTCCTACTGGGATTACCAGCAAGCATGGCATAATTCATTCTTTATTCAAAATCAGAAGAATAGTGATTCCTGGTTGTTTTATTTCAACACCAAAATCTAAGTTCAGGAACTCCCTGTTTGGTTCTTTCAATGGTGGGATTTCTTCGGAGCAATTGAAGAAATTCTTACTCCAAATGCATCTGAATGTTTAAAACTGTTCAAAACACACTTCAAACCCACAGAATACGAAAGACGTTTTCCTCCTCTTTTAATGTTATGTTCAAATTTCTTTCTTCAATGGGTCTGTTCTTGGGAGTTTAAAATTCATTTCAACCAAATACAGTCCTATATTGTTCGGTCCTTTAAAGTCAAATGGTGGAGCAATTTCAAAGAAGACCAAAAGATTTCCGAAGAGATCATTCAAAAATGGTTATCAAGTCAAAATTTTATTACCAACAAAGAAGTTACCACTTTCTTTGCCCAAAAATCAAATGGCCAGGCATTATTAACCCAAGCAAAAACCAGAAGCCAATACAAAGAATCCTTACTTCAACTCGCAAATTCAATTTATGATTCCGACGACGACAACAGTCCGGTTCATTTAGGAGATGACAACGAAGATGACTGCCACGGGATTTTCCCCCCTGTAGTTTCCACTGATTGAAATCTCAAAAAAAAAAAGAAGTCCAAAATACCCACAAAAAATTCATGCAATTTTACATCATTTCATATTGTTTAGTTTTCCTTTATTTCAATATTGTAATCAGTTTGTAAAAACACTTCTTTACTCCAAATTATTAGGGGGTAAAACGGTAAAAAGTACTTAAAAAAAAGATATTGTACAACATTTAAATTTTGTATCTAGTTTTTATTATATTAGCATTTCTCCAGAGGGCACAAAAGAAGACAAAGAAGACACTTCCCACTGAGACTAACTCAACATTATTTAAAAGAAGACAAAGAAGACACAAAAGAAGATTCCCACTGAGACCAACTCAGCAATATTCTCCAAACAAAGCAACTTTCGGTGGAAGAGGAATCATACTCAAAATCCTGTGAAGAAAGCAGCCTCCCACTCAGGAAAGCAGCCCCTCCACTAAGAAAAAGGGGACCTCCCACTCAAGTCAAGCTGTCCACTCAGGAAAGCAGAACTCCACTACAAGAAAAAGAATGATGCTGTTTCAAGAAATTAGACTCCTCATCCTTCTATAAATAGGAAGAAGAAGAGAGTAATAAACACACTTGAAATTAGAGAGCAGATAATATACACATCTTGTACCAGTGATAGCAGTTCATATTTCCAAAGTTTATTCTCAAGTTTTCTCAAATTGTAACATAGAGACTAGCAGATTGCTTTCAGTTATATAATCAAAAGCGTTTCCAAGTAATTTCAAATCCTATTCTTGTTCATATTATGTTTTAATATTTTGTGTTAATTCTTATGTTTTGCCATGACTTAGTTATATATAATATGCATACCATGTCTTAGTCTTACTATATTACTCTCCCTACTGTTTATATTAATATTTGTTGGTCCTATAACGTCCTTTATATATATATATATTATACTCGGGAACATCGACTCCCGGTTCAAAAATATGTTAACCTTTGGGTTCCGTATACTAAGGGTATACGCAACTACTGCTTATCTCTAGCATAGGTATTATGCAACTTATAAGCATTTGAATAAATAATTAGATATCAAGATTACGGAACATACATGCATATATACCATATCAGCATGCTCCAATATATCGTAAAATTTGCTAATAACAATCATGCACTTATCACAAGATAATGTATATACATATATTTACATCACAATAACAGTATAACGGGTAGAAAACTTGCCTGAGCGACTGGGGGTAGTAAAAGGCCTGGGGTGAGTCTGGTAACCTATAAACAACATATAAGTTGGAATTAACCAAAGTTTCTTAAGAAACTAGACTTTAACCAATTAGACTCTAACGTTCTCTTATGGCCGCTTATACGCTTAACGATTCACTTAAGTCGCTCAAGTACCCTTGACTCCACCATTTTTAATAAATTAACCATTAAGAACTTTAAGGCGATTCTTTCGTGAGTTCTCTACCAACTGCCTAATCCACTTTACATAATTGTTTCATACTCCAATTACTCATTTAAGGGCCTTAACCAAGGTTTCAAAGTTAGGTGAGGGGTAATGGTTCGTTCGTGAAACGCCGTTATTTAAAACGGTCGTTTCTCCTAAACCGTACATCGGATTCACGCGAACCACATATCAAAACGAAGCTCGTAACATGAACTATCTAAACATGGCAATGGTCAGAATCTAACAGTGAGTTCACGGGTCCTAAAGTTAAGAAAAAAAATAGTCTAAGGTAAATCGGGCATTACGACGGCTATGTTTACGCAATTACCAAATTTTAAACTACTCCAATCAATCCAAAAATCAACCCACAATCAACATTACACCCAAACTCCATTCATACCTCACTACAACAGCCCAACATCTCAAGATTTCCAATTTATACTACCCCAAACATGAACTAAAAGTTATACTTAAGTTCTTTAACCAATAATCCAAGATTTACATCTCAAACTCATTATAAATCCAACCAAACTCTAAATATACAAGAATCATACTTCTCATGAACTATACCAAATATAACAAGCTCAAAAAATTCAAAAGTAAGGCTAGGTTATAAGATTATACCTTCCTTGGTGAGTAGGAGTACAAGGAGCTTGAAACAACCCTTGAAAATCCTTATAAAAGCTATATCTAAACAAAAACACAAGATCAAAAGTTTCAAGATCTTGAAAATACTATTCACCCTCTTCTTCCATGAATCATTGAAAGAGATTGTGAAGGAAATGGAAGCTTAAATTCATAGGATAGCTATATCTATGCATAAGGAACCTTGGGTAATTACCTCACAAATTATCAAAGCTTGGATCTTGGAAATTGATTTTTTTCTCCTTGAAATAGAGAAAGGGTCGAGAGCTTGCTTTCTTGAAATGAAAAGTCAAGTTTTGTGTTATGATTTGCTTGGCTTGGTTGATATTATTTTGTTTGTTAATTAACTTTTTACCATGGTAAAAAATGAATGGCTCACAATCAACCAACCAATCCCTCCATTTGTCATGCTTATGTCACCATGCCTATGTCATCTTTCTTATGTTATCTTCTTACACTTGTCTTCTTCTTATTGGTGTAATGACATCATCACCCACTAACCTCTTTGATTAACCCCTAATTACTTGGCTAATGACCGCTTATCTTTTATACGGTTCGCTTCACTTTCGTTCTTGTTTATCGTTTGAGGGATCATACCCGGGATCTCATTACTTACGTTCCCTTAAACCTTTCTCAATATTTTATATTCCTTTTATGATCCTCTCTTATAATCCTTGAATTAAAATCCTTTTAATCATGTTACCTTATACTTAATTCTTTCTGTATCTGGTGGGTTTTCGGGAAAAATCAAAGTGTTCGAATTTGGATTCTGACGATCATTACATACACTTATATACCATATAGAGTACTAATAAGCTCACAGAATATCAATAAAAGAACCCCTACATAGTGTGGCATGAAAAGTTTTCTTATTCAGCATAAGCAGCAAAATCACTATTCATAAGGGTTACAAAAAGTTCAAAATTTTTGGGGTTATTACAGTCTCCCCTCCTTAAAAGGATTCCATCCCGAAATCAGATATAAAATAATTGGGGGTACTTTTCTAGCATTGCGCTATCTAGTTCCAAAGTTGATTCCTCCATATTATGGTTCTGCCATAGGACTCTGACTAGCTTGATCATTTTGTTCCAAAGCACCTGCTCCTTCTTATCCATAATTTTTACTGGTTTCTCCACGTAAGTCAGGTCTGGTTGCATATCCACCTGCTCGTACTCCACTATGTGTCTGGAATCCCGTTGATACTTCCTTAGCATTGACACATGGAACACATTATGAATTTGTTATAGGTTCGGGGGTAAGGCTAGCTCATAAGCTAACTTCCCAATCCGTCTTAGTATCTCAAAAGGTCAAATGTATCTTGGGCTTAGTTTCCCTTTCTTTCCGAACCTCATCAATCCCTGCCAAGGGGATACTTTTAGCAGTTCTAAGTCCCCTACTTCATACTCTTTGTCCCTTCGGGCTAGGTCTGCATACTTCTTCTGTCAATCTTGGGCTGCTACAAGTCATCCTCTGATAAGATCCACTATGTCTTTGGTCCTTTGGACTACTGCGGGTCCGAGCATCTTGCGCTCTACAACTCCATCCTAACATAAGGGAGATCGACATTGTCTTCCCTCAAGGATCTCATAAGGCGACATCTCGATAATGACATTTGATCTATTGTCTTAAGAAAACTCAATCCGCGTTAATTGATCATTCCAAATTCTTTCAAGTCTATTGCACAGACTCTCATCATAGCTTCTAGCATTATAGCTTTTGCTTCTCAATACCCATTCTTTTCTTGTTCGTAAGCGTTACTATCTTCCGTACAGAATACTATTCTAGATATACCTTTACTCGCTAGAGTTTTATAACCTTTTAATCAATGCGTCAACCTTAGTATCACGATTGCGTTTCCATTCCGAATGCCACCATATTTGGTACCACTTCATCTCTAGCTGCCTCTATCTTCGAAAGCTTGGTCCTTCGTGTAGAAGTAAAAGAATTTATTGAGAGATCACTATGTTCATGAACACTTGTTCTATTGCATAGTTAGTAAAGAAGGTGGCCAGCCTTTTGTACTTGACAAGCAATTAAACAACATGTGGTATCCTACTAGGCTCCTATCACACAGATAGATAGTCATTCGGCAATACCTCCCCCTTCTAGAAGGGTTATTCTTCTCAGCTTATACAAAATGAAAAGGAGAGAAAAGAATGAATTGAAGAGAATTGCATATGAAAAAATACTGCCACAAATATCTGGCTTGGACTCTACCTCTGAACTATAGAGATTTATTATAGGATAACAAAACATATGTGTATATATATTAACATCAAGTATTATAACATCGCAATTCATGTGCCTGAATATTTACTATTCCGTCCATCGTCCTATGGACCCATGCTCTCGCTCGAGCTTATAAACAATCACCGTTGAAACTCCCTCGACAGCGAAAATCAAATCTGGGATTTCATTCTAGACATCATCATTACTAGAATTCTATGCTTGCACTGCAACCTTCCTCGTATAGTAATACGGTTCTCTATTCATAAGAAGGAATAAATATTCAATAGGTAGATAATCGACTTAATTAGTCTATCAATGATAACTTATACATCACCACGACCCGATTACTGGTACTCAATCTCAACATCCATTCTAATAGAACTCTTACGGTTGTAATCGACTCATTACTCGCAGAATCATTGTTGCATTACTATGGTCCATCGCTGACCTACTATAGTCATTCGTTTTCCTCAGAATCTTAATATCTAATCATACGGAGTCCATATCTGCCGTATCAAAATCTTTTAAGAAGTTAACATAATCACCATTCGTGATTCATGAAGAACACTCTAGATCCTGACGTACATTCATGACATGAAGCAGATAAAATTGCAGAAGAGTTTCAATCAAAGCAATAATAGCAGGTTAATACCATTCTTAATCATATGTCTTTATTAGGAGACATGAAGCTCAAAGGTTCATTTAGTCCTTTCGTAATATGGTCCTGGCTTATCTCAAGATATGACCTTATAAGATAGATAGCCCGCTCACGGCGATTTCATAAATTAAATCTTTACCCAACTACTATCACGGTTGAGTATCGCACAATCATCAGAAGGAATGTCAATCTTTCAAACCATAACACAATCTTCATGGCTTCAACCATTATCACTGTATTCCTCTGACACGAGCGCCGATAATTGTCTTCTTACACTTAAAGTGTCGGCCACCTCTTTGGCCTTTCTTGATAGTAATATTTCCTTACAATCAATGTCATTTTAACCACCTTCACTTAATTTTCAACCTCATTTCAAATCACCGCTTATGTAAAAATGCTTTTCTTAAGTCCTTGTGATAAAAAAAATCACCATTTTTTTCCATAAGTCACCGCCTTAGTCTTTAAATCTAAACATTATCATGGCTGACTCTCGATCATAATTAGGACGTCTTTTATCTTGGGCCCTTCTTGCTTTAACAATTCTGACCTTCATTGGTTCGATCTATACTTCTTATGGTTTAACACGTGCCCACCTGGCATTATTATAATTACGCCATATTTCCTTCATCAAAATTTCTATTCTTGAGAACTTTGAATATTACCTTTCTCCTTGTAAAACCTTTAAGGTTATCCTTAAATCCTTCATCTGGTACACCCTAGGCACAGGGCATATCAATATACCATTTACTAATACCAGAATCATTGTCTATATACTTCTGAAAAATTTCTCCATTGATCCTTAAAGGTTGTTGTTACCTTAATCCTTTCCAATTCATACTGTCAAAACTCATACTATCCCTATTAAGGGTGAAATTCCAACCTTTATGCATTCCCCTAGGATTCATTTTAAGTTACAGATGTTCTATCCTTAATTCCACCTTTAAAAAGGTGCATGCATCCTTCCATGGATAAATCAAGTCATATATCCCTGATAAGGGTGTCTTATTCAATCATTCCCACCTCGATAGTATATGCCTAATTTTACAATAACATCTGTATTCAAAATGAGGTCAATCAATATGGCCTTCAAAAGATAACAACGGTTATCCGCTTTTCTTTCCTAATTTGGTAACGATAACAAGGATGTTCTGGAAGATATTGGTCGTGTTCAACGTGAACTTCTTCTTAATAATTCCTCATTTACTTTTGTTGTTTATCTCAACAGTCATCTCGATGTTGGGATATCTTTCATACATGGCGTCTCCCTTTCTGGGTATCATGCCACCGGTCTTACACTTCACATTCTTAAAGGTCACTTCCTTCATTCAATTTTCCTAATTTCTTACCTTCTTGTCTCCTCAGTCTATCCACGTCTCATTATTTATCCTTCGAACTATCTCAAGGTTTCCTCGAATCCTCCCAACTTACAGGGGATAAAATATATGTATCCCTTATGCCTTCAACCATCAACTTTAACTCATAGTGAATCACCCTCATCCTGACGATTACATACTTTTCTATTTCTATTGCTACGAGTCTTTAGGGTTTCCTCATACCCAACTCCCTTATCATTCCTCAAACTGTATTGCCTTTTTATTTCTTCCCACTTCGGCTTCTCTTTATTTTCCTTTCTCTTACAATCATCTCATGAACCCACTAATCATTGACTTCAAACATCATGTCATTCTGGGATTCTTGTCCTCAGAACGAATCCTTATAACTTTTACAACTTAGATTCATAATTCATCATACTCGTCCGCCTTTGTTCTAGCTCTAAAGCTTTTACACTATATCTCTATCTTCCTTAGCCTTCCACCAGCGGGTGGCCTCTCTCTTAGGAAGGTAAGTGATAAAATAGTCTTTTGTGCTTCATCAATCATTTAGAAATTGCGACCTCCCTGATTATCACATACAGGGTTTGCCCCAAATCTTACTCTTCGTGGGGGCATAATGCTTTGAGAGAATTTTTTTTTTTGAGAATCTCTTGATATTTGTCTTACTTACTTTTCTTAAGTCTTTCCCTCGTTCAGTCCTTACATGATCGTAAATTATGAATTCTCAAGTTCTATAAACTTCATGACACTCTTAAGTGTTAATAGTGCAATTAACAATATGAACTTATCCCAAACAAACTGATATAAACTGAAAGGAACAAATATATACATAACCATTTGTTCGAGGGTACAACAACTGAACACATGAAAGAAAATTATATCATTTGGCCTGATCGCTTCTATCCCAAAAGTACTACCACAGATAATCATCTAGTCATTAAAAACTTATTATTCATAACTTAGGCTAATCCTCCAAAAGTGGTACTGCATGTAATTCTTGTCTGATTGCTCAGACTCTGCAAACTATTATGGATCAAGAAATACCGGCACGCACGACATCCCTAACCTGCTCCACTAAAGCGGTGATGAGGTCTAAGATAATCGCAAGTAGAGCTGGATCATTCTGACCCTCAAGATGGCCTCTAGCTGTAATTCGGGTGGTAGCCTCAATCCTTTCCATGCTATAAGCTAATCCTACCGGAAGTACCCCGCCCTCAATCCTCGGTGCAGTAAGTCGATCCAACAGATCACTCCTAACATTACGGGCCTCAGACAGGCCACCCAAAGTCATATGATAATCGGTGATAAGAGAAGCCTGAGTGGTAGCATTTAGCAGTCCATGGGGTGCAGGTGGTGCAGACCCAGGAGATCCAAATGGATAACCACGCACGGTATCAGGTTACAAAGGTGCAGGAGATAAAGGTGGCATTTCCTCAGTAGGTGTTGGGCTCTGTACAGGGGAGGGAACAGGAATTGGTGGAACCTCATGGATGTCTACAGGAACCTCTGGAAAAGGGTCTGACACTAATATAATTGGTGCCGTGGAAGGCCCCACTCCTTCTGTTCTCATTATCCTCTGTGCCCTTGGTAACTCTTCATCCTCTAGTGCCACCCTCGCGGCCATTCTAGCTCTGGTAGTCGCCCTGACTACGGTCATCAATTCCTCAGCGGTCCTCTCTTTATTCTTGTTAGGACCCTCTACGAGATCCTCCTCAGCAGCAATCCCTTCTGGGATAACATCCTCAACTGCAATATTCCCAATTTAAATCTCATCCGGTCCCTCGTTAGGGTACTCTATCGGATTCACAATTTGATCTCCAACATGTAATAAAACATCCTCATGCTGATGCTCCTGAACCTCAGGGTTCGGTGCCCCGCTGCCCTATATGATCACGAACTATGTTACTATCATGATATTTATAAAGGTTCCCATAAGGTTTTTAACTATCAGTACTACATTAGGTAGTCCGACTATGAACTTGGCAAGAGTTCTCATTATCTTAGTAAACTTATTATTTTAACGTCACATCATCTCTGAAGTTTATAACGCTTAGCTCTGATACCATTTCTGTAACACCCCCAAATCCGGGGTCGGGGATCCGGGTTGTCACGAGTTCCATTTCCCTTAATAGCACTTAATTCTAATAAACAATCAACTACTGTATACTGTGATCCCACAATATACACACACACTCCACAAGTTATAGTCTCAGAGATGAATGCCAAAAATAACACAAGTCAGTTCATTCCACAATTATAAGTCGTTATACCTCGAAATGGTTTCTGAATACATTTACATTTCCTTGCCATTATTACAATTCATATATATACATAAGTCTGGAACACCAAAAGTTGAAAGCCTAGCCTATTAGTAATTCCTACCTCAGCTACTGCGACATCAACGCCTCCAGAAAACTGCGGAACGTTTCCTAACCGCTTGCGAATTGGGAGCTTGGTCCTGTTCATCTTTTCTATCTGTTGTTGTGTGATGAAAGAAGAAAGAAAGGGTGAGAAACAAGCCCACCGAAATAATATGTATAGTAATTAACAATATATGAGCATTCTCATAGTACTCATGAAAGTCTTGGTCAAAAAGAAATGAACCAAGTTTGATATCTTAACACGACGAAGTCGCAAAATATTCAGTATATATATACATATATACTTCTCAAATCTTTGAAATCCTCTGACATGTATAATATACACAGAGTTCCAGTTTATAACTGTATAAAGTATCGTTGTAAGGTGATCTCATATATCTAACCTTGTCTCAACGTTTTTCTGAAAATCTTTGTCATGCATAAGATAATCATTTACTATATATAAGTTGAAAAGATGAAGTTACAAGATACTCCAATATACTTATATCTTTTCCGAATACTACTTGAACTACCACCGTTCAAGTTATAATTAGTTTCAAAAGTTCATCACCCAGATCAGACTACAAGATAAGACTTGAATAGATTCAATCTTTGAAATATTATTGAATGAAATGAAGTTACGAGATACTTCATTAATTCCTGATATATATATCCATATATATATCTCTCATATATTTCCTGAAAACCTCTGTCATGTAAAGTATGAACATAGTTGCAATATCCAATGAATTTTGAAAGAAAAGAATTTTGGCATAAACCCGATATCTTGCTGATCAGGCAAAGATACCAATAAGTAACATTTTCTACTAGTAGATGGATGAATCCCCCACCGGTCATCACCCTGACCGCATTAGGACCTTGTGCTGGACCGCCACCCGGCCTCTTACGCGTTGATGGACTGCCACCCAGCCACTTACACTTTGATAGACCGTACCCCGGCCTGTCGCTTATGCCGACTCAATTAGATGGACTTACTTCCCGAACGTTGGGTAAGTAATCAATTCATTTATCAAAACAGCAACCTCGTTGCGAATATAAAATACACCACAGAGCTGGATCCCTCAATTTTTTTAAGCGAGTATTTAAATTTCCTTCGAAAGGAAGATCTTAAATTTGAAAACGAGTTTTGGGATCCGCTCTAACTTTTAAAACCATTTTGAAGACTCAAAAACATTTTTAAGAATGTTTGGAGTAATGCTGATTTAATGAAATAAATCAGTCCCGATATATTAGAAAATATCTGAATATTATTATTTAAATAATATTCCCATAAGGATAATCCTTATAAAAATAATTGAAGTAGAAGTTTTAAAACTTATACTTGAAATGAATACTAAATAACCAAAGATATACTTATACGAATTTACGATCTTTATTTGAATAATCGAAAATAAGTTTGATTATCGAAACATTATTCTTTAATAAAATAAAGAATATTATTTAATAAAAGAAGCGGAGTCATAAGTCCTCGAATGAATATTCAAAATAATATTCATTAAATAAAATAAGCGGAGTCATAAGTCCTCGAATGAATATTAAAAATAGTATTCATTAAATAAAATAAGCGGAGTCATAAGTCCTCGAATGAATATTCAAAATAATATTCATTAAATAAAATAAAGTTACCGAATAAACCTTATTTGATTAATTGTTTTGAAAACTCTCTCTCTCTCTCTCTCTATATATATATATATATATTATACTCGGGAACATCGACTCCCGGTTTAGAAATATGTTCACCTTTAGGTCCCCTATACTAAGGGTATACGTAACTACTGCTTATCTCTAGCATAGGTATTATGCAACTTACAAGCATTTGAATCAACAATTAGATATCAAGATTACGAAACATACATGCATATATACCATATCAGCATGCTCCAATATATCGCAAAATTTGCTAATAACAATCATGCACTTATCACAAGATAATGCATATACATATATTTACATCACAACAATAGTATAACGGGTAGAAAACTTGCCTGAGCGACTGGGGGTAGTAAAAGGCCTAGGGCGAGTCTGGTAACCTATAAACAACATATAAGTTGGAATTAATCAAAGTTTCTTAAGAAACTAGACTTTAACCAATTAGACTCTAACGTTCTCTTATGGTCGCTTATACGCTTAACGATTCACTTAAGTCGCTCAAGTACCCTTGGCTCCACCATTTTTAATAAATTAACCATTAAGAACTTTAAGGTGATTCTTTCGCGAGTTCTCTACCAACTGCCTAATCCACTTTACATAATTGTTTCATACTCCAATTAGTCATTTAAGGGCCTTAACCAAGGTTTCAAAGTAAGGCGAGGGGTAATGGTTCGTTCGTGAAACGCCGTTACTTAAAACGGTCGTTTCTCCTAAACCGTACATCGGATTCACGCGAACCACATATCAAAACGAAGCTCGTAAAATGAACTATCTAAAAATGGCAATGTTCAGAATCTAATAGTGAGTTCACGGGTCCTGAAGTTAAGAACAAAAACAGTCTAAGGTAAATCGGGCATTACGACGGCTATGTTTACGCAATTACCAAATTTTAAACTACTCCAATCAATCCACAAATCAACCCACAATCAACATTACACCCAAACTCCATTCATACCTCACTACAACAGCCCCAAAATCTTAAGATTTCCAATTTATACTACCCCCAAACATGAACTAAAAGTTATACTTAAGTTCTTTAACCAATAATCCAAGATTTACATCTCAAACTCATTATAAATCCAACCAAACTCTAAATATACAAGAATCATACTTCTCATGAACTATACCAAATATAACAAGCTCTAAACATTCAAAAGTAAGGCTAGGTTATAAGATAATACCTTCCTTGGTGAGTAGGAGTACTAAGGAGCTTGAAACAACCCTTGATAATCCTTACAAAAGCTATATCTAAACAAAAACACAAGATCAAAAGTTTCAAGATCTTGAAAATACTATTCACCCTCTTCTTCCATGAATTATTGAAAGAGATTGTGAAGGAAATGGAAGCTTAGATTCATAGGATAGCTATATCTATGCATAAGGAACCTTGGGTAATTACCTCACAAATTATCAAAGCTTGGATCTTGGAAATTGATTTTTTTTCTCCTTGAAGCAGAGAAAGGGCCGAGAGCTTGCTTTCTTGAAATGAAAAGTCAGGTTTTGTGTTATGATTTGCTTGGCTTGGTTGATATTATTTTGTTTGTTAATTAACTTTTTACCATGGTAAAAAATGAATGGCTCACAATCAACCAACCAATCCCTCTATTTGTCATGCTTATGTCACCATGCCTATGTCATCTTTCTTATGTCATCTTCTTACACTTGTCTTCTTCTTATTGGTGTGATGACATCATCACCCACTAACCTCTTTGATTAACCCTTAATTACTTGGCTAATGACCGCTTATCTGTTATACGGTTTGCTTAACTTTCATTCTCGTTTATCGTTTGAGGGATCATACCCGTGATCTCATTACTTAGGTTCCCTTAAACCTTTCTCAATATTTTATATTCCTTTTATGATCCTCTCTTATAATCCTTGAATTAAAATCCTTTTAATCATGTTACCTTATACTTAATTCTTTCTGTATCTGGTGGGTTTTCGGGAAAATCAAAGTGTTCGAATTTGGATTCTGACGATCTTTACATACACTTATATACCATATAGAGTACTAATAAGCTCACAGAATATCAGTAAAAGAATCCCTACATAGTGTGGCATGAAAAGTTTTCTTATTCAGCATAATTAACAAAATCACTATTCATTAGGGTTACAAAAAGTTCAAAATTTTTGGGGTTATTACATTCTTCCTTTTAGAATCTGCCTTGACCTCAATATTCTCCAATCTGTCATTCAACTGCTTCATTGACAGATGCCCCACATTTACTCTTTTGTTCTCCTTGACTTGACTTAAATTCTCCTGTAATAAAGTTCTTGAAAACCGATCCATATTTCTCATTTAGCTTAGCTATCTTGGCTTTGCTAATAGGATTTTTTTCCATCGACGAATGTGGTTCCTTGTCTTTAGATGGATAATCCCTTTTGGCTTTCAACGGATAAACTTCATTATCCGTTGAATCCACATCCGTTGATAATCCTTCCACCAACTCAGGATCTAATTTCTCCTTGCTCTTTTTCCAGGCTTCTTCACAGAACAATTCTATTCCTTGAAATTTAGCAATTTGGGAATGTACATCTCTTGATGACTTTCAAGCCTTGATAACCTCTTGCTCTCGTTCAAGCTGCTTTCTCAAAATCTCCTCTTTCTTCAAAGATTCAGTCAATTCTTCTTTTGCAATCTTGCACTCTATCTTCGGTTTCTCAAACTCAACAAATTGAGTTTCTAACATCGTATCCTCTCACTTAAAAACATATTATTATCTTTAATTTTTATGTTTTCTTTAGTGAGCGATTTAAGTGTAACACGTAAGTGATATAATTCTGTTGACATGTCATTTATAGCGTCATTACACTCATCTTTAGAGATGTGTGCTAGATTGGTAGTGATTACCTGATTGCTTAAAGAACTGACTTCTGCTTCATATGATTTGGCCATTAGGGCTAAGTTGACATAGCTTGTTTCTTCATCCTCATCTACCCCTCAGCTGCCCAGTCATTTTCTTGAGTCAGGAAAGCCCTTTCCTTTTGTTTGACCAGTTCAAAGTACTTATTTTTATAATCCACAGGCTCAAACTTCTTTTTCTCAGAATTAGGCTTTTTGTATTCATTTGCAAAATGACCACTGAAACCACATTTGAAACACTTGAATTTAGATTTATCCACCATATTTCTATTTGGATTGATTGCTCTAAAATTCTTTTTGAATTTGAGCTTGGAAAATCTTCTTGATAGGATAGCCAAATGTTCATCCATGTCCTCCATTTCATCCTGACTAGGATGGTCTTTATGCTCAACCATTAGCCTTTTTCTTTTGCCTTCACAAACCATTGAGTTTGGTGTAGATTCCACAGCTTCAACCCTCATCTCTTTCACTCTCTCTTGTTCAACTACCAATGTAATAGATCCTCCCTTCTTCCTTCCTTTCTCTATCTGCTCATCTTGTTCCAACTCAAGCTCATAAGTTTTTAGAATGACATGTAGTATTTCTAAAGTGAACTTCTTGTAGTCTTGAGAATTTCAAAGAGAGACAATCACAGGTTTCCAGTCTTTTGGTAGAGATCTAAGGAATTTCAAGTTTGAATCCTTTGTCTGATAGACTCTTCCATGCATCTTCAGTATATTTAGTAGTTTTTCAAATCTACTAAATTTTTTTTTCAAAAATCACTGTCTTTACAGTGAAAGTGCTCATACTGCTGGATTAGAAGTTACATCTTGTTTTTCATCACTTGTTCAGTTCCATCACATATGATTTAAATTGTATCCCAAATATCCTTAGTAGAAATAGTTGATAACATTGTCAAACATATTGCTATAAAGACCATTAAACATAATGTTCATAGCCTTTTTATCTTTGTCCACTTGCTCAATGTCGTCATCTGTCTATTCAGACTGTGGCTTTGGAATGCATTCCTCATTGCCTACACCTCCTTCAACATCTGTAGCAGCTTTTCGAGGAACATGAGGACATTTCTCTGCAATCAACATACCTTTCATCTTGAGAGAGGATATGCAGGTGCATTTTCACCTTCCAGTGGTGATAGTTGTTTTTATCCAGAAAAGGGATCTTCACTCCAACATCCTTCCTACTCATGTTGTTAGTTGTTTTGATCTTTAAACTCTTAGTGTGTCAAGAGCTTGCTCTGATACCAATTGTTATTTCTAAATAATCTAACAATAGAATTACAAAAGGGGGGTTGAATGTAATTCTGGTTTCCTTTGAAATTAAGAAACTTCTTTACCAAAATATATCAGTGTTTGAATATGCAAGTTTACGGAATGAAATATGAATGTATGCAAAACACAAAGTAATTAAACACAGAGATTTAAAAAGTTTCTGGCGGATTGAACTTTCCACTATATATATATTGATTGAGAACTCTGTGATGCAAGAATGCACACAACTATTTACAAGTAAAATTACAAAAAAAGAATAGAGAAATTCTTAACAGATTTTTTCTTCTACTGTTTCTCAGTTCTTTCAATTGATCAATCGATAATTATCTACTTGCTATACTTGGTTTATATATCACCAAGTTATATACGAAAAAGACAAACATATAAAATAAAACGTCTAAGTCTTCATCACATGTTTCTTCATTTCTCTATCCAGCATCTTTGTATTTCTTCAAGTAAGCATGGAAATGGAAATGCTTCCTTGTTCTCATAAACCTAGCTATAAGCTGCCATATTCCTTTTGTATACACTTAACCCATGACACTGTCAAGTCACTATCAACTCGTATTTAAATCTGATGTTCCTTGAGACTTCATCATTATCCGTTGAGTCTGTTATGGATCATCCGTTGAAGGTGCCTTGAGTCATCCGTTGAGAGCTTTGCAGATTATCCATTGGTGGTATTTCCATAGCAGTTGACACCATTTCATTTATGCAGAATTACAAGGCATCTAATATTTATAATTAGCCAGCCTATTTTGCATATCATTCTAGTAGTCAACATGATTTAGAATATCCTACAACTTCTAATACTCTAAGACATTATAATATACAGGATTGTGCTACAAAAACTTATTTAAATATAAGCTACTCTTTTAACGGATGACATAGTAAGATTATCCCTTTAAAGCTATAAACACACTTAAATAAATCTACTAAGATAATTTGGTGAAATATCATCAAGCCTACAACATATTCCTAACAGCAACAAAAGTAGGAAATTCTCCTATTAGTAATTTAATTTGTAAGATTGATTTGAAAGATATTCTCATACATAAAATAAGATATTCTCAAGGAAATTTGCATATTTTTGTCCATGAAAATTGTTGTGCAAGACATTCCTGTATTATAACAAGACCAAGTCATATTGACAACCCTAAGATTTAGTTGTATGATAGTCTAAATCTGTATTTTTTATTGTATTACTTGAGTCTGTAAAAATGATAAAGACCAGACTAGAGTATTTTTCTGTAAACAGTCTCAAGCCTAAGAATAAACTCTGGAAGAAGATCAACAAGATCATGCCTCAGAGAAAAGGTGAAGAAGCTTGGAGTTGAATAAATCTATTTTAGAAAAAATGTTCTAAGTTAAGATATCTACAAGTCACAAATCAAGTCATATAGAGAAGTCATTCGAGAATTCCAGAATGACATATCAACAAGTCCAAAATGACTTATAGAGAAGTCCCAGAGATATCGACAAGTTAAATGAAGATATGAAGATTGGAGATATCGACAAGTCAACTTTGCATATAGAGAACTCAGAGATATCTACAAGTCAAAATGAAGATATGAAGATTGGAGATATCGACAAGTCAATTTCTCATTAGAGATCTTAGAGACCTCGACAAGCCAAAATGCCAATAGAGATCTCAGAGATATCGACAAGTCATTTCAATATTCATAGTTTTGGAGACCTCGACAAGCCAAGTTCACTTATAGAGAACTCAGAGACCTCAACAAGTCAAAGTTATTTATAGAGAACTAAGAGATATCGATAAACCATTATACTTATCGAGATGTCAGTTCTCTATATAACAAACTGGAGATCTCGATATAAACCTCAAGTACAGAATGCAGACAAGTTAAATATTCAAGATTATCATTCAACAAACGATCTAATCACTTAGATTGAAAAGTCTACAAAAGCAGCTTAAAAAGTGCAAGATCAAAGGCCAAGATTAACTGACAAAGGAAAGTCACAGACCTACATGATTTGAAAAGATTCACTAAGCCAGAAATGGAAAGATTTAGAGATAAAGTAGGGTTTAGTACATCTTATTGCATGCCGTGTAAACCTGTGTTTACTAATCTATAAAGTAAATACTGGTCTTTTGTTTTTAGTTTTAACAAACATATCTAGATTTTCTTGTAACTCTCTCAAGATAGAAGATGAGTTCTTTACTTTTTCTTTACTTACAAAAGAACCCAAAAATTTGTAGCAAGACATACTTAATTTTAATACAAAGTTAAGTGAGTTTTGAAAATATCGTGTTTGTTGTGCATGCTTTATTAATTATGTTAAACACAATATCTCTACACATTAATCTACTTTGTTCACCATCCACAATAGATTGAAAAAGGCTAAAATATCCAAAAAACATTCAACCCCTGTATTGTATTCAATATCTAACGAGTGGTATCAGAGCTAAATATGAAAGAAAATAGATCAAGATCTTGGAAGAATGAATACACAAAAGATAAGCATGTTAGGTCACACACACTGTAGAAGGGGGTTGAATACAGTGTATACTACAATTAAATCGAATTAAGAACATAAGTATGAAACACAGAATAATCTTATTAATAAAACAGTATTACAATGGAACCGTTCTCTCTCAGTGATGAACAAATATCATGAGAGCTTCTAGGGTTACAATGAATAATATTCTCGATTAAGATAACACATATAGTGTAAACCCTATGTTGTGTTTATATAAACACACAGTTACAGGATAAACTTCTAATTGATATCGAACATAAGTCTGCATCCTAAAATATATCAACTAGTTATCTTTTCCTCCAAGTATTCTATTCTTCATAGAATTCTTCTCCATGCATATCTCTTCTTGTGTTTTTCTTAATCTTCTTTCCTTCAATCAGCCGCCTTCCTTATCTGAACGTCTTTTTAAGTCCTGATATTATTTCCTGATAAATATCTTCTGATATCTTAAGTTCTGATAACTTAAGTTCTAATATCTTAAGTTCTGACTTCAGTATAAGTACTGATTTCAAGTTAAGTCCTGATTTGTCCTGTTATTCAAGATCTGAAAACTAAACACAAATCATTATTAGACATGACATCACAAATATATCTAACAATATCCCCCAACTTGTGAATTAGCATAATATACAGATTCAATAGGTATTTGATGATGTCAAAAACATTAAGTACAAATGCATATGAGAATTTGACTAAGTAACTATAACTCACAGTCCTTAGAGCTTTTACCATCCTTAAAGTCTGATATCAGCTTTAGCCTGTATATACTTCAAAATTTATCAGCTGTAGTTCTTGACTTGGCTTCAGTGTGTGATCTCTTTAATGTTAGGAGTTGTTCTGAGATAGTTCTTCAAAAGAGTTCTCTCAGCATATTCAAGTTCATTCTGCATCCTCCTTTTTGCATCTTTAAGTTCAGCTGTATCATCTCCTGTCTGAAAGATAGCAGCCCTGAGATCATTTATTTTTGCTTTCCTTATCTCCTGATCCAGTTTGATGACATAGGCTTTATCAGACTCTGGATTGAATTCAAGACCCTTAATACCAAGAAATGTAGTGATTTTGGCGGTATTAGGCTTCATCTCAACAATATCACCTTGTGAGCTCTATACTTAGGATAGTATAACCTGTCAGACTTTAGAAAGTATAATTTCTTCTGGCTTTCAATATTAGATCTTATGTATATGGCAGCACCATCTGTTGATCTGTTCTTCACTTGAAGTAGAAATAACACATGTTGCAATTCTTCAAAGTACTTCAAACGAATAGCATCCTTTTTTATATGGAATACCCTCCCATCTGTCAAGAAATATAGCATGATATCTTCTTTCAATACAGAATGGTAGACCATTTGTACAGACTCCGGTTGATTCAATCTCTCAGGAGTTGTTCCTACTCCTGTTCACTCAAAGAGGTTGGATCAGAGGTAGTATTATTTACTCTCTTTTCTTTAGAACTACCCAATCCTGATTTATCTCTAGCTTCCTTTCCTCGAATAACTCTTGCTTCAAAACCACTTGATGCAGTCTTCAAAGGTTGAGTAGATTGTTGATTAGTAAACCCAGGTAGTAGAATTTTTAAAGGTTTAACATGACCAATGTCAGAGGTTTCCTTTCCTTTATCTTCTGATATCAAGCCAACTTGAGCTCTGTCAGAGGTTGCTTACTTCATTGACATATCAGAATTTACTAAGTCCCGATCTTGAACAACATGAGCTCTGTTAGAGGTTGTTTGAACATTCTTCTTCTTCTTCTTCAAAATCAGACTAGTATCTTCATCATCCTTTGCTTCCAGATCCATAATTGGCAGATAGATTTTTACAGAGTCATCAACTTTAGCTTTGCCCTTGAACCTTGGATCTACCTCTACTTGTGATTTGGTTTTGAATTCAAATTTGGTTGCCTCTTCTCTTTAATCACAATGCCCTTAGGCTTTGGAGGTTTCTTTACAGTAATAGAAGCTTTAGACTTAGATTTGACAATTTCTGCTTTAAGTCTGGCTTCTTCTTCCTTCAGACTTTCAAAGTCTATTCCTGGATTGTCTTTGAGAAATAGTCTTTTTGAAATTTCTTCATCCAGCTTCTGTATCTTGGGGTCTTGATAGTAAACTGATGTTTCCTTCCCCTTAAGCTTCAGTGTCTGCATAAATTTCTGTGATTCTTGACTTTCACCCTGTATTAGAACATCAGGCTTAGTCAGAACTTGCTTATCAGAACTTATTCTTCTATCAGCATCAGAGCTTGATCTCTGTGTAGAAGTTCCTGCTTTCCTAGATGAAGAGCCTTTTCCTTGACCATGACCTCTACCCCTTTCAGAGTTTCCCTGATCTTCATTATCATCATCCTTACCCTTCAGTGGTTGATCAATTTTGCATTTGGACTTAATCACTTTCTTCCCCTTTTTGGCATCATCAGGTAGTAGGAGAGAGACAAGCAATTCCACAGAGTTTTGGATTTCATTGAGTTGATCTTGTTGAGCAGCTTGATTCTTTAAAATATCAGATATTTGAGCTTGCTGCTTTTCTTGAGTCTTTTTTATATACCCAATGCGGTCAAAGGCTGGCTTAAAAAACCTGTTCTTTTCCAGTTTAACATTCATGTCTTGCTGAATCAGGGTTTCTTGAATTTTGTTCACCTTGGCTTGAGTTATTGAGTGTTGACCTTGAAGGTGCCGTGTACTCAATGCAGTAACTCTGAGCTATGCTTTGAAGTCATCATTCACCAGCATCTCATCAGCTTTAGCCAGGTGCTCAGCAAGAATATTTGCAGTAGGAACAAAATCAACTTTGTTCCATTCCTTGGTCCACTCTTTTCCTCTTGGAGTTTCACTCCAAGGTACTGATACATCCTCTCTAACAAAGTTCTTGATTAGATCAGATTTTCCTAGAACTTGTTGAGGTGCATGTCCTGAAGGACCAGCTGCATCAGCATATAGATTTGTAGCAGCTTCACCAGTATTGTCAGCATTTGCAGCATCAAAACTTACAGAGCCTGCATAATCAGCTTCCTCTGATAAAATGATAGTGTGTGAGGCTATAGAGGTTTAAAAATCATCCTCTAAGTTCTGATCAACATCCAAATTCTGATGCTCACCTAATATCTGATCTTCATCGTCTAGATTCAGAAGAGGTGTTGTTGGAATATCTTCACACTACGCCATAAGTGCTCAAATGCAATGCCTTTTAAGAAGCGTTGCACCAAAAGCATTTCATTATCTACAAATTTTTTGGTTTTTTGCAACAGAGTAGAATAAGCGTTGCATTATAGTTAAGTTACTGTTGCTAGTTATTGACAGTGTTGTGCAACAAGCAACACTAGAGTTACTGGTGTTGCATTACACAATTTAAAAAAAAATAAAAAAATGCTGACATGGACAGAAAATGTTGATGTGGCACTATGGGGCCCACATCCAGTGCTGAGGTGGCACAGTGGGGCCCACATGTGGGACCCATAGTGCTGACGTGGCGGTGCCCTATTGTGGGACCGGAGAATCGAATTCAAGACCTTCGACGTACTTAAAGAAAAAAATAAATTAAAATATAAAATATTTTAATTAATAAAATTATATTTTAATATTCAATTAAATAAAAAATGCAAAATATTTTTTATTTTTTAATAAAATATAAAATGCAAAAAGAGGGGGTGTTGGGCCAACGTGTGGGTACCCATTTTATCCGGAAGCACTCTCTGACGGGTCAGAAACACTCTCTGATCGGACAGAGAGTGCTTTCGTATAATGTGAGTTCCACGTGACCTCACTTAATATTAATAGTAATATTTAAAAAAAAAAATTCAAGAAGTTTTGCTAGCCAAGGGAATTGAACCCAAGACCTCCCACTTAGACAAAGATGTTCACAACCACTACACCAACTTAGTTGGTGTGTTTTTATTTACATAACTTATACTTTAACTATACAGTAAATAAATAAATTTAATGAAAAAGGACTCAGACACATATATACGTTTATAGTATCGAGGCCAAAATTTTGGGCGGCTAAAATTTCCCCAATTCTCAACATTTCCCCCTTCTTTCGACTCTCTCGGTGAAAAAGTACCATTTTAGTTTTTAGTTTCAATTTCTCAAACTCTCTCAGTGAAAAACTCTCTCAATTTGTAGTTTCACAATTTGTACCACACCTCCGCTCGCTTCTGTGTCACAATTTCTGCTCAAACTCTCAGTGACTTCTCTCAAACTCTCAATTTCTGCACCATTGTCGCTTTGGGGCTTTTGGTTTTGCTTTCATTTAGGGGATTTTGGATTTGCGTGCTCTAAAAAGCTTTTGCAGGTAATTTCTAAAAAGCTTCTAATTTTTGATTTAGGGTTTTTGTTGATTTAGGGGAATTCGATTTAAGGTTTGATTTTGATATGTTTGTGTTTGATGTTTGTGGTTGATGTTTGATTTTGATTTTGGATGTTTTCATGTTTTCATCACTGCATGTTTTTATTGGGTTCGATTTAGTCTGCATTCTGTTTTTTATATTAATTTGTTATGTTTTTTTTATTATGTTTACTTGTAGCTGCACTCATTGCTCCTCCTTTTTTTGAGATTATTTGTTAGTTATTGTATGTATATGAATGTATGCATAATTGATTATATATGGGAAAGTTTTGTTAGTTTGAGAATTTATGTTACTTGTTATATTATGGTTTATAAGTAATTTATATTTTTCGCACCATGTGGTTTAGTTTGAGGATTTATATTACTTGTTATTATGTTATATTGTATCCAGTCTTGTTCTTTCAAGATTGTGTGTAAACCGTTAAAATGATAAGAATGACGGTGAGGGAGTGTAATTCTTGATGGTAGAATTAGCGTACTTTTGATTTGGAATTATGAATGCGGATGGTAGAATTAGCGTACTGAACCTGTTTAGATGAAATGAATAGGTAAAACCATATAAATAGTATGATAGTACTTTCCTCTAATTATAGTATGATAGTATGATAGGTAACACTGTATAATTAGCGTACTTTCCTCTAATTATAGTACTTTGTATGATTTAAAATAGTATTAATGAGTAGGTAACACTGTATGAACATGACCTGTTTAGATAAAATATGTACTAAAAATTACAAAAGTGTTGAATCTCCTATCGACTTTATTAATAGGTCACAGGGTTCGTAAAAATGGACGAGTATTACATTTGGATAGGTTTTCCAAGATCCAGTCCAGAGTATATAAGAGGGATAAAAGCATTTTTGAAAAATGCATTTCCCATCTACAAAAATGGCGATCAAATGAAGTGTCCATGCAAAAAATGTACTAAACGTAATTGGTACTGTCAAGATGTCATCTACGATCATCTTGTTTGCAATGGCCCTTCTCCGTTACATGCCGATTGGATCTGTGAGGTTTCACAGATGAAATTTGGAGGTACTGATGACTTTGAAGATTGTGAAATGGGGATTGAATTTGAAGACAATTTAGATGCAATGTTCAATTATACGCGTAAGAATTTTGAAAATCAAGGAGGCTGTGAAGACGAACCAAATGCCGACGCTAAGAAATTATTTCGGCATGTTGAAGAAGGAAAACAACCATTATATCCCGGTTGTACTACGTTTTCTCGATTAAGTTTCCTGATCAGATTTTATCATTTAAAATGCGTTTACGGAATTAGTGAGTCTGCATTTGGAGAATTACTAAAGCTGATCAAAGAAGCATTTCCTGATGCCAATCTCCCTTTGTCTTTTAATGCTGCAAAGAGTGTCATTAGGGATTTAAGTATTGACTACGAGAAAATACACGCGTGCCCCAACAGCTGCATGTTGTATTGGGGTAAAAATAAAGAAAAAAATGAATGTGAAACTTGTGGTGTGTCGAGATGGGTTGTACATGAAAAAGATGACATCGTTAAAAATAATGATCCACCGAAGTTGATTCATAAAGTAGCAGCAAACGTGATGAGGTACTTCCCACTACGACCAAGGTTACAGAGGATGTTCCTGTGCAAAGACTTTTCCAAACTTATGAGATGGCACGCATTAGGACGGACAAAAGATGGAAAATTAAGACATCTGGCTGATGCTTTGGCTTGGAAGGCAATGGATGCTCGTTATCCTGATTTTGCAGCAGAAAATCGAAATGTTAGATTGGGTGTAGCAGCTGATGGTTTTAACCCATATCGTTCAATGAATTTAAGTCATAGTACATGGCCAATCATGTTGGTAAATTATAACCTTCCCCCTGACTATGTATGAAACAAGAAAATCTGATTCTATCCATGTTAATATCCGGTCCAGATTCTCCCAAGAATAATATTGATATTTATATGCAGCCCTTAATTTCGGAGTTGAAAGCATTGTGAAAAGATGGTGTCGAAACTTATGATTCCCTGACCAGCGAGAATTTTAATTTACGAGCAAGCGCGTTGTGGACAATAAGCGATTTTCCGGGGTATGCTATTTTATCAGGCTGGAGTACGAAGGGGAAACTAGCATGTCCAGAGTGCCATTACGAGACTTCTTCTGTTTATTTGAAACAAAGCAAAAAAACCATCTACATGAATCATAGAAAGTTTCTTGATCCGACACACAAGTGGAGGCTAGATAAGAAGAGATTTAATGGTGAAATGGAAATGGGGAATAGTCCAGTGCCATTAACAGGAACAGAAATTTAAGAGTTATTATGGGGGTATGAAAATCAGTTTGGAGATAAGACCCGGAGGAAGCGTAAAAGGGTTGGCCCTTTAAAAAAAAATCAATATTTTTTTATCTGCCCTACTGGTGTCATAATCCGCTTCGACATAACTTGGACGCCATGCATATAGAGAAGAACATATGCGATAACATATTAGGTACTTTGCTTAATATAAGTGGCAAGTCGAAGGATCACCTAAATGCTCGTTATGATTTACAGGATCGGGGCATAAAAAAGCCTCTCCATCCTATTAAAAGTGACGATGGAAAGCATATTGAAATTATGGCAGCGATATTTGACATGACAAATAAGGAAAAAGAACCAAACTTCCTTATGGTTGTGCCTCAAATGTAAGTCGGTATGTGCACATAAAAGAGAGAAAGGTGGTGGGGTATAAGAGCCATGATGCTCATTTCATACTGCACTATTTATTGCAATTTACCATAAAAAATACATTAAAACCCGAGGTCGCATTACCGATGATCAGGTTGGGTTCATTTTTTCGCGGTCTGTGGAGCAAGGTGGTAGAATTAGATGATATCAAGAAGTTGCAAAGAGAAATTATGGTAATACTTTGTGAATTTGAAATGATTTTCACAGAGCCATTTTTAAATATTATGGTCCACTTGCCTGTACATCTATGCAGAGAAGTAGAATACGGTGGACCTGAGCACCTATGTTGCATGTTTGCTATTGAGCGATATCTAGGAAAGTTGAAAGGCTATGTTAGAAATAGAAGTAGGCCAGAAGGTTCTATTGTAGAAGGGTACTTGGCTGAAGAGTGTGTCACATTTTGTTCAAGGTTTCTGGACGTCGATGGAGTCGTAGAAAATAATTCAAATGATTTTGGAAAATATGGAACAAATGTGGAATATCACATCGGAACAAAAAAGAATAAGGATGGCAGGATATTCAAAATGAAAGATGCAGATTGGAAGGCAGCGCATCGTTATATTCTTTTTAATTCCGATAATAAGGAAATAGAAAGTTTAATCGAGTAAGTTCTAATGTCCCTTTTAGTTTACTCACCAGTTAAGTATTGATATCTATATATATTATTTGACCTTATTAACTATTCAGGGAGCATCGAGCTTTCATGGATGGTCTTGCAAGTCAGCAAAAATATAAAAGCGAACGAGCACACATGGAAGACTTTTGGAAATGGTTAAAAGATGAGGTTCTGAAAAAAGAAAATATTCCAAGGGATTTAGAGGTGTTTGCTTTGGGGCCGAATCGACTAGCTAGGAAGTTTACGGGCTATGTAATAAATGGATACAGATTCCATACCAAATTTAAAGATTCCCGATGTACTATACAAAATAGTGGGGTATTTTTAACAGCCGAGACCACTACCTTTGCAAGCTCGAAAGACCAGAATCCAGTAGTTGGGGGTGTCAATTACTACGGATCAATCGAAGAAATATTTTAACTTGACTATTGGGGAGCTTTTATAGTGGTCCTTTTTAAATGTTGCTGGTACCAAAAAGAAAAAGATCCTTTTGGTCTTACTCGAGTAAACTTTAATAAGTTACGCCAAAAATCTGATCCTTTTGTCCTATCTTCACAAGTTCAACAAGTGTTTTATGTGGATGATCCAGTTGAGAAAAACTGTCAATATGTTATCAAAAAATTACCGAGGGACTGGTGCGACACTGAAAATCAGAACACAATGGAAGAAGACTTGAGCAGTTATCATTCATATAATATTGGAATAAATTGTGAAACTGAAAGGGATTTGGATTAGGGACGATGTTCCTTTAACACAAATTCGTGTTCCATCTCCTTAGATTGTGTATTTGTATAACATAATAGTGATTAACTATGTATTTTCATGTTGTTCTCTGTTTTTATGTAAGGTCTTTAATTATGTGTTTGAAGTGTAGTTTATATCTGCCGAACTATATAAGTTTCTTTTCTTTATTTAATTACCTCCATGTCCATTTGTTTTAGTCTACTTTTATTGCTTCTTTTTTTGTCTTTTTTGTACATTTGTTCTCTGTTCTTTATTTAATTACCTTCATGTCCATTTGTATGCTGGTCATAGAGTTCTAATGTTTTTTTCTACAGAATGGATAAAACGATAAATGTGAGGCTACACTATGAAGGACAGTTTCAGAAGGCAAGTTATGTTGGTGGAAAGTCGATGTTGCTAACACGCGTGGACGTGGAAAGATTTTCCTACACTATCCTTATTGAGTTTGTGAAAGATTACCTCAATTTCTCAGAAATTGGAGGAATATATATAAGTAAAGGAAAGAGGGGTGGCTGGAATCTTTTATTGGATGACATGGATGTAAATCAACATGTACTTGGCTGCGAGAATGACGAAGAAATTCATTTTTACATTGACAACACTGTTGACCTGGACATTGAGCCCACTTGCCAGATGCAGCCACATGTTAAAATACGAGCAAGGAAAAACATAATTGAAGGTAATTAATTGCATTTCTTTGTAATCTTTGTGAAGCAGTCCCATTTTGTGTATACTGATGCTAAGCCTCCTTAATTTGTATTTATGTGTAGCTAATCCAGGTTCTGCTAAGAAGCAACCAGGTTCTACTAAGAAACAATCGAAGCGTAAGTACACTACAACTCATTTGCTTCAACAGCAAAGAAGGAGTAAGAGGACGAAAATTTCCCCCGTGCCTGAGATATGTTCAAGTAAACAAGAAGCAAGTCTGAAAGAAAAAGGATCGGTAAGGAGGAAATTACAGTTAGCAACTGAACCAGATGATGATGAAGACACCGCATAGAATGACCTTGATGTTGAGGTACTTTTGATTTTTTGTTCTCTTCAGGTGATTTAATTTCTATGGTTTAATTACTTTACACCTTATAACTATGGTTGCAGTTGCCTCCCCCGCCACCACTACCAGTGACAGACTATGAACTAGGGAGAATACAATGTATGAAAGAAAATGATGTAGTTTATAAATCACTTGGGTTGCCCACTTTAGTTGCTGATAAGGGAAATCAAGCTGAAGAGATTGAAAAAACAAAAAATAAAGATCGATATCCAGAGGAAGGCGATGAATATTTTCCAGAAAATGAGAGTGAAGATGCCAGCGATGATTAATTAAAGGTACTAGATTATTACTAAATCTTTTGGAAAGATATTTTTAGTGCTTTTGTATTAGTACACAATTTAGGGTTAAAGGATTTTGTAATGCTTAGTTGATAAAAGGTATCTTCATCTGTCGCAGCTCCTTCATAGCAATCTAGAACAAAACACAGTATGTAATGACGCTTAAGTTTCAATCAATTCTTGCCAATAGCCATAATTAAATCATAAAAAAACATATTATTACGACCCCTGCTAGTTATAATCTATATATCATTTCACATTATTAAATATTGATGAACAGAAGTTTTTGTGGTATTGAATTTATATAATATTTCATAATCATTAATTATGATATTTAAATGCTAAGGATTAATTTCCTTTATGCAGTTTCCACATGGTCTCCGCGTTTTAGCATCTCTATATAAATAAGTTCAATTTTCATTATTAATCAAGTGCAAGTAATTTTTCCATTCTGGTACTGACTATCATTTTTTATTTTAGAGAAAAGAAATTGTCAAGTCAAAGAAAGCTAGAACTAACAGGGAAGTTGGACCGACAACTCGGTCACGAGCTAATGCAGTAGTTCAAAGTGATGTCATTGTCACTGCAACAAAGAAGCAGCCCAACAAAGCTGGGAATAACAGGGAAGCGACTAGCTCGTTTAATCCACCAGTTCTAAAGCCAACATGTAGCAAAATGTTTAAAAAATCTGGCAATCATGAAGAAGTTGGTTCAGTTGCTGCTTATTTAGCAATGCGTGAGCATCAAAAGCAGAATCTTGCAGCTCCAACAATGGAAAATGTTCCTGAACTAGGCCAAGAAGGGATGGAAACCGAAGAAGTTGAAACAGGTATATGTTTTTGGATTGTTTACATGTTTTTGTAAGGTTATACATTGACTTGTATTCATTTTCTATAAACCTGGTATTTATGCAAAGTACAAGCTCCAAGAAAGCCTAGAGGGCGGTCAAAAATGAGTGCAGTTCATGCCAGAGGTCCTAATGAAAAAGTAGTCATTAATGTGAATGAAGATGGTCAGCCAATTTCTGATGAGCAGAAAATTGTGACGGAGTTGAGTAATTTTCTTGGAACACTATCCAAGGATAATGTATCTCTCACTTACATCAACTGGCATGTTGTTCCTGTGCAATTAAAGAACCAAATGCTGGAATATACTTTGGTAAATCTCTAAGACTTACTTGTGAATTTTAGTTGGCACTTTAGTAATTTTTTTTACTTGTGAATTTGTTGTTACTATGAAGGTCGAGCATATTAATTTCTGCTTTTAAATTAACTGATTTATTATTGCATCATCAGAACTTATTGCATCATCAGAACTTATTATCAAAACTTTGGTATATATTAATTTCTGCTTTTAAATTAACTGATTTATTATTGCATCATCAGAACTTATTATCAAAACTTGGGTATATATTAATTTATGCTTTTAAATTAACTAATTTATTATTTTATCATCAGAATTTATTATCAAAACTTGGGTTGATATTAATTTCTGCTTTTAAATTCACTGATTTATTTCTTTATATATGTATATGGTAGGCTAGGTATGTTATTCCGGAAGAAGGGCACAAGTGGGTCATGCACACACTTAATGAGTCTTGGAGGCGGTTTAAGTCTCTGATGAAAAAGGCACATTATAGGAAATATAGTACTGATGAGGAAATGATTGAGAACAGGCCCGACACAATTCCGCTTGAAGATTTTAAAATGCTTTTGAAGTACTGGGGGGATGAATCAGTTCAGGTACTATGCCCAATTTATATAATGTTAATATTGTTTTATGTGGAACATAAAAGTTGAAATGAGGAAAATTCATGATAATAATATAATTCAATGTAAATTAAATTAATGAGATTTAAATAATAATGGTTGGATATATTTGTTGATATATTTTTTATTGCTTTTCAATTTTAAGTCCCTAGCTGAGGATAATGCTGCACGTCGTAATACAATAACTGAGACACATACCATGGGGCCCAGAACTCATGCACAAGCTAAAGAAAAGCTGGTATGATTTTCTTGTTTTCACTGTTAGTTTAAAGTACATTTTTGTTCGGTCGAATATTAATTGGTCCATCGTTTATGCACTAAAAGTTTCTTGTATTGATACATGATAGAAAAAGAAGGACTTGAATATTGCCAAGCCATCTGATGCTGAAATCTACTTGGAAACCTATAAACGAGAACCAGGGAGAACTTACAAGACAAATACTGAAGAACTGAGAACAAAATATGTAAGTATAATATTATATTATACTGCTGTCATTTGAGTGCATGCTAGACTTCAAATATTAATATAGTCATTTCTTCTAGAGGCAAGTTCAGGAATTGGTGAATGATGGAAACATTGTTGAGGCCAATGCACTTGTCCATGGTGGTAAACTGTGACGTCCTCAATCTCGGGGTTAGGAAATGAGGACTCACACACCTCTACTCTAATAATTAAATATGCATAAACCCCGATTAACTACTAACAGGATCAAGATTACAACTACCAATCATAAAATATAACTTACAAACCCAAAATATTATTAAATAATCAGTATCGATTCCGGCTGGGAACCGACAGATAACCCATTGTATCTTTAAACACCTCTTACTAGGCGCGAGCTCACTCATAACCTGTACTACCTGCTCTGGCAACTGGAAGCCCTCAACACGGTAGGGACCACCAGGTACGCTTTTACGAGCAGTGCGCCTAAGCCTGACCATCTTCTTGCTTAACTGCCATGGTTAGATTAAGACAAAACAAGTGAGTAGAAAACTCAGCAAGTAACTATACATCAGTTCTACAATATCAATTCTCAATATACTTTGAACAAACTAGGGCATTCTATTTTAGCTAATCTAGGTGGCAGATTTCCATATATTTATTTTTGTTTTCTTTGGGATAAGGAAATGGTATCCGAAGAATAGTTGGGCTTTCAAGAAACAAAGCTCCAAACAGGATAAAAGCCGACATTCATCACAATTCATTATAGGATCAAAATAGATCTTTCGATAGAGGAAAGCAACAGTATTTCAAGATATAGAATCATTCATATGATCAACAATTTCAGGAATCAGGGTTCTGAGCTTTAAGCTCCACAATAACATAATCAACTCTTTTCAAAACAGTATAAACCATTTTCATTTCCAAAAATCAATTTACTGAATAAAAGTTTCAGTTCCCTTTTTAAATAATCATTTAGAACCCTTGATTGGATCACTTATCTTTCCATTTCATTATATATGGGTGATCAGCCCGTATCGACCTCCATTCCGGTCCTTAAGGTACCATTCTGCATAATTTCAGCCTTAAATTGGACTAGTCCCACTAGCCTCTTACCATGACTGGACTAGTCCCACTAGCCTCTTACGTCACAATCCAATCCATCAGGAATTCATTTGGAAAACCTTGAGTTGGAAAACAATAGGTTTTCTAAAATTCATTTTATCATTACCAAGCCTTTCAAATCATTCAGACTCTTTCAAGTCGAAACTCATTCTTAATTCATATTTTTAAAGAAACAAAGTTCAGGGAGTGAATCAAAGATACGCAAGGAACAATTCTCAAGAATTCTGTAGCAAGGATAATAAGGTACTAAATTTGAAGGATCAGTAATAGCTTAGGGATCATTAGGGTGATCAAGAGAAATAGGGTATCATTAAACAGAGTTAACCAAGACAATCAATATGATCAATATGATTCATGGGATTATAAGTAACTTGAACAGAAAGGTCTGGTTATCAATGAGTGAAATCAATAGGCTTATCAATAACAGGTTATCAAGAACAGGGATTCTTCAAATCAATATCAGGGTTTCATAAAGCAAGGGTTTCATACTTTAACAGTTCAATACTCTACATGATATGAACAACATTTCCTTTACAATCATTTATACAAGTAATCAGAGTTACTTGCCTGAAATTGCTTTCCTGAGGGTTGAACTACTGCCACCTAGTATACTTTTCCCTTTCCTAGCCCGAATGCCTTCACGCTCCGAATCTACAATAAAAACCAAAATCTTAATGAGATTCCCAACTCTCGTTCCCGGAACGATCACTCTATAAGATAACTCGATTATATTCTTGACTCGAACTATACGAGTATAGCTTATACAAATAAGCACACAGCACATAACACATAGCACAATTCTTTCTCGAAGTTTTTATATCCTTATATACCTAGCAATCAAAGCGTACTCGCTTGACCTAGGCTATTTCTCAAATCACACTAACACGACTCTTTTACGAGTACTAGACCCTATTTATAACCAAACATTTACGTGCATACTATCACATATATCAATCGACTTCATTCCCTTTTCTTTTATTCCTTAATTCGAACCACATAACACAATCAACTAAACAATCCATAGATATTCACATATACGCATCCAATTATTTCATTTTTGATTATCAAAAACCAAGTTTTGACCTTAAGTTCATATGGCCTATTCGGCCTTATTGCAAATACCCACCATAAGATCAATCAAATACTCACTTTAATTCACATAAACACGTATCTCATTCAACAACCTTTAAAGAACCACTCTCCTTTCTTTTAATCATAAAAATCCGAACCATAATCATACATATACAATCAAATTTCTCAAAAATCACACCATACAACTTTAGTTCTAGCATGATCCAACATTTAAACTAGCACCATTTTCTTTATTAACAAATTTCGAACATAAACACCACTCAATCATGGTCATGCAATCAAGTTCTCATTAGTCACTAAGATTTTTAGCAAAAATCAACTCAATTTTTCTTTTTAAGCCTAAGACCCATTCGGCTTTATGAAGAAAACACATATGCAAAGATCAATCTTGACATGCAAAGTCTTATATCACATTTTCAACTTGTTTTAAGCCTTAACTTAGTCATTACTCTCATTTTTTTATCAAGATTTCCGAAGCACAAAGCCAAACATCACCTAATGACTCAACTTTAATCAAATTATTCAATCAACATGCATGCATTCACTTAATCACAAATCAATCTCTTCTAAACCCATTTTCTATTCGGCAAAGATTCAAAATTCACATTATAGCTACATACAAGCTTTAAAGTGCATATAGCTCAAAAATCACATTATTTACTCAAAATCCTACCGGCTCTCCTTGGATCATGTCCGGTTGGTGGTCGAACTTAAGAGTGCCCATAACGGGTCTCCTCTTGAGTTTTAAACCATAAAATCACTTGAATCTACTCTTATGATCATATATCAAGAAATTATATTTCCTTGAACATAACCATAGAGATGGAACCTTAAACACTTATACAAACACTTACTTGTAAGTGAAATCTAAGAAGTATACCGAAAATGAAAGCTATAGATGGTTATATCTTTGAATTTTGATGAGTATTTGTTATTGCATGCAAGAGAGAGAAAAGAGATGGGGAGAGAGCCGCGAGAGAGAGAGAGTGTCTGAGAGAGAGGGAGAAAGAAAGAGAGGGAGAGATGCTCACGGAAAAGAAGAAAAGAAGAGGGGGGAAAGAAGTGAGCTTGTATTTATAATAAGGGCAAGGGTAGTTTAGTAATTTACTAATCCCTTTTCTTGCTTGATTTACTCTCTCTTTTTACTCCAATGAAATAGAAATTGAATGTTAAATATGTCTCTCTCAGAAAGTTGAAAATTATTGCAAATAACAATTTTAAGACGTAGATCTCGAAATTAGCTTTCCAACCATTACTCATAATAAGAATTTGAGCGAGCGGTTGATTTTATATGAATTTCGCTAACTCGCTTTAATAAATACCTTTTCCACATAAAATCGATTTAAAAATGCAAAGATCAACAATTAAATTCACTTATCATTTTTAAAAAGTCTCTAAGACCTCTACGAAGATAACAGAACAAATCCCATGTTTTTATCCATCTCAGATGATTTTATAAAAATGCACGAAGGTTAATTAAACCTTTACTTAAATCACATAATTCCTTTAAAATTCACAAAAATTGACACAGAACATATAATCATGCACACAGTCAAGCAATCACACGCATATAGTCACATAACGACTCAGGTCTGATCATAGAATATATCCCTCTTTAATATTTATCCTCTTTTACGCGTACCGGGTCACGTTCATCCCGACGGCCCGACGCTTAGCGTTTCGATTACGCTTCTCATTATCTTTGCCAATCAACACGTCTCTTAAGACGAAATACTTTATTCATTCACTTCACATATAATTCATATTTTATATTATTTAATTCCATATTAGGACGGGTTCCGTTCTTCCTGACGGCCCGACACCACAGCTCGATCTCTAAGCTGACTCTTTAAATTAGAATGTTTTTATCCACGCTCCTTAACTCTAGTATATAGATAAGGCAAATAATCATCGCTTAATCACGTAATCTCATCACATAACACATACTTTACTTTCTTAATTACGACACAAAATTCTTGGTCGTTACAATCTACCCTCCTTAAAAGGATTCTGTCCCCGGAATCTAGTCTAAGCAAATAGATGGGGATACTTTTCTTTCATTTCGCTTTCTAATTCCCAAGTCGATTCCTCGACTAGTGGATTTTTCCACAACACTCTAACTAGAGGTACAACTTTATTTCTAAGCGTCCTTTCTTTTCGATCTAAAATTTGCACTGGTTGTTCCACATAGGACAAATCTGGTTGGATTTCTACTGGTTCCAACTCGATCACATGGCTCGCATCGGCATTATACTTCTTCAGGAGAGATACATGAAATACATTGTGCAGATGTTACATTTGCGGCGGCAGCGCCAATTCATACACCACTTTCCCAACTTGTCGCAATACTTCAAATGGTCCAATGTACCTTGGACTTAGCTTTCCTTTCTTTCCAAATCGAGTTAAACCTTTCCAAGGAGATATCTTCAACAAGACCTTGTCTCCAGTTTCGAATTGCACATCTTTCCGCTCTTGATTCGCGTACTTTACCTGTCGATCTTGAGCTGCAATTAATCTCTTTCGAATCATTTCAACTTTTTCCTTCGTTTGCTGCACTAGCTCGGGGCCAATTAACTTGCGCTCACCAACTTCGTCCCAATAAGTAGGGGATCTACACTTTCTTCCATACAACGCTTCATAAGGCGGCATGCCAATACTTGCGTGATAACTGTTGTTGTAGGAAAACTCAATTAAGGGCAAATGATCATCCCAATTTCCTTTGAAATCTATTGCGCAGGTTCACAACATATCCTCAATTGTCTGAATTGTCCTTTCACTTTGTCCGTCTGTCTGCGGATGATATGCTGTACTCATTTTCAATTTCGTTCCCAAATGATCGTGGAATTGTCGCCAAAATCTTGAATTAAACCTTGGATCTCTATCAGACACGATAGATACAGGAACTCCATGACGCATCACGATTTCATCCATATACAATTTGACCAGCTTCTCTAATGAAAACCTTTCGTTTATCGGCAAGAAATGTGCTGACTTTGTCAACCGATCAATTACCACCCAAATCGCATCACGATTAGACTTGGTTTTAGGTAATCCTACCACGAAATCCATCGCGATATGTTCCCATTTCCATTCAGGTATGTCCAGTGGCTGAAGCAATCCACTTGGCCTTTGATGTTCCGCTTTAACTCTTTGGCACGTGTAACATTTGCTTATCCATTCCGCAATTTCCTTTTTCATGTTTGGCCACCAAAAATTTTCTTTCAAATCCTGGTACATCTTTGTACTCCCAGGGTGAATTGAAAATCTCGAGTTATGCGCTTCTTGTAAAATCTCGTGCTTTAGTTCCACAACATCAGGTATCCAAATACGTGAGTTAACACGGTATATCCCTTTTCCATCCTTTTGAGCTTTAATTTCTTCTCCCGTCAACTTATTCCTTTCGCAATTCATCACCTGCTCTTGACAGAATCTAATCTTTTCCAAAATTTCAGGTTGAAACCGTATTACATAAATGGCTTCACCTCCACATTCTGGAGTCTGCACCACTATTTCCATCTTTTCAAAGTCCTTGATTAATTCTTCTGATGACGTTAACATATTCAACTTTTCCTTTTGACTTAAAGCATCAGCTACCACATTTGCCTTTCCAGGATGATAGTTTATCGCACAATCATAATCTTTGATCAATTCCAACCACCTTCTTTATCGCATATTCAGTTCTTTCTGAGTAAAGATATACTTTAAGCTCTTATGATCCGTATAAATCTCGCACTTTTCCCCGTACAAATAATGCCTCCAAATCTTAAGGGCAAATACAATTACTGCCAATTCTAAATCGTGCGTTGGATACTTTTGCTCATGCGGCTTGAGTTGCCTTGACGCGTATGCTATTACCTTCCCGTGTTGCATTAACACGCATCCAAGTCCTTTATAGGAAGCATCACTGAATATCACAAATTCACCTTTATCATCTGGTAATACCAACACAGGGGCGGTTACCAATCTCTTCTTTAACTCTTGAAAACTTTCCTCACACTTTTCTGTCCAAATGAACTTCTCATTCTTTCTCGTCAATTTTGTCAATGGAACGGCAATCTTTGAGAAATCTTGCACAAATCTTCTATAGTATCCGGCTAATCCCAGAAAACTTCTAACTTCCGTCGGAGTCTTGGGTCTTTCCCAATTCATTACAGCTTCTATCTTGGCTGGATCCATTTTAATTCCTTCTTTATTAACTATATGACCAAGAAATTGCACTTCCTTTAGCCAAAATTCACACTTTGAAAACTTTGCATACAGCTTCTCTTTTCGCAGAATTTCCAAGGAAATCCTCAAATGCTCCTTATGATCTTCCTCCGTCTTGGAATAAATAAGTATATCGTCAATAAACACAATCACGAACTTGTCCAAATACTGCTTGAACACTCTGTTCATAAGATCCATAAATGCAGCTGGCGCATTCGTCAAGCCAAATGCCATCACCAAAAACTCATAATGTCCGTATCTTGTTCGGAACGCTGTCTTGGGTATATCTTCCGCTTTGATCTTTAATTGATGATACCCAGATCTTAAATCAATCTTTCAGAAACATGAAGCTCCTTTCAATTGGTCAAACAAGTCCTCAATCCGCGGTAGAGGGTACTTATTCTTGATCGTCAACTTATTCAGTTCACGGTAATCGATACACAATCGCATACTTCCATCCTTCTTCTTTACAAACAACACCGGTGCGCCCCACGGGGATACACTCGGTCGGATTACTCCTTTGTCCAATAACTCTTGCAACTGAGCTGCCAATTCCTTCATTTCAACCGGTGCCATGCAATAGGGAGCTTTCGACACTAGTTCCGTACCAGGAGCCAATTCAATCGTAAACTCGATCTCTCTGTCTGGAGGTAGTCCAGGCAATTCATCAGGAAACACGTCCAGAAAATCTCTTACTACCGGAATATCGTCGATCCTTACAGATTCTTTCTCCACGTCCACGACATGAGCCAAATAAACTTCACATCCTTGACGCATTAATCTTTTCGCCTCAATAACCGTTAGAAATTTCTTTTCTTGCCTCCTTCCTTTAAATATCACTTCCTCACCATCCTTGGTTTTTAACTTCACTTTCTTATTTTTACACTCTATTTGCGCCTCATAATTTGACAACCAATCCATTCCTAGAATAACCTCAAATTCTCCTAACTTAAAAGGAATTAAGTCAGCAGAAAAGTGCCGACCTTCTATAGACATATCACAGCCAGGACAAAACTTATTAACAAGAACTTTCTCTTGATTGGCTACCTCTATAATCAAATTAGGCACTAGTGGGTACGCAACACAATTTAACTTATCGAGAATGCTTTCAGAAATAAAAGATCTGGTTGCTCCAGAATCCATCAAAACTTTTACTTCTACTGAGTTTATAACAAGCATACCTGCTACCACGTCCACATCTTGCACCGCATCTTTCATTGTCATGTTAAAGGTCCTAGCTCTGGGTTGAGCTGATGGTGCTGGGAGAGACGGCGGTCCAGCAATTCTGAGAACATTAGCCTTCTGCACAGGCTCCTTGCAATTTCTAGCCATATGGCCTACCTTGCCACACTTGAAACAAGCCAAATCAGGCTTCCTTATTTCATGTGAACATTCTGAAGAATAATGCCCCTTCTGGTTGTACTTAAAACATGTTATATCCAGCTTATTACACCTCCTGGGTGTCTCTTTCCACAGTTCCTGCATTCTTGCATCTGGGGCCTGCTATCCTTTCCCGGTTGTCCAGCTTTCTGGAAACGGTTCTTCTGAGCTCCATTCCCGGGTCTAAACTTCTGAAACTTTTTGTTCTGACCTCTACCATTCTTTCCAAACTTTCCTCTGAACTTTGAACTTCCTTGCTCTTGCTCAGAGCTTTCAAACTTCCTCGTTCTTCCTTCATTTTCTCTTCGAGCAGCTTCCCGCTCACCTTCCACTATCATTGCCTTCTGAACCAAAGCAACATAGCTCTTGATCTCCAACATTGCTATTTGACTCTTAATCCACGGCTTAAGTCCCTGTTGGAACTTCTTAGCCTTCTTCGCTTCAGTATTTACGTACTCTGGTACGAACCTTGACAATTCTGAAAACTTCACCTCATATTCTGCTACCGATATTTCCTCCTGTCTAAGATCCAAAAATTTCATCTCCAACTGATCTTGCATATAACTTGGCAAATATTTTTCCAGAAACATCTCAGTGAACTTCTCCCAAGATAAGTCTTTGCCTTCCAACAACGCCTTAGAAGACTCCCACCAGAAACTTGCTTCATCCCTCAAATAATAACTTGCGTACTGAGCTTTCTTATCGTCCTTAACTTCGGCTAGCTCAAAGGCTTTTTCCATCTCTCTCAACCACGACTGTGCTTTAATCGGATCTGGAAAACCTAAGAACTCTTGAGGATGAACAGATTGAAAGTGCTTGAAATTTCCAACTTTTGGGGCCACAGGTTGTTGCAAAAGCTGAGCAAGTCTGTTCATCAAGGTGGTTTCTGGGTTTATTTCTGGGTCTTGGGTGGGAATTTCTTCTTCTTGGTGATCTGGTGAGTTGGCCATTTCTTACAATCCTGATTGAGCAATTAATTAGCAATACGATAGCATGGCATATATATATAACAATAATTTTTATGAAATCTCTTTTGTGGGTTTTAAGTTTTACCCAATTTGCACATGCAATCCTATTACTACATAATTCTCATATCAGTGTTGTTTTATCTGGCACGGAATAGGGTTTTACGATCTTTAGACATGGTTGTATGAAAACATAGCTGTATTTAAAACATGGCATTGAGAACAGTTTATAAGATAAACAAGGTGCACAAAGGAAAGCAAGATAATAGATTTATTTAAATCAAGGGTTACATAGGAAATATTCTGGATTTTAAGGTTCTGAAAAAAGGTACAATAAATAGCAGGGTTAAACAGAGGAAAAACTGGAAAACATCCCCTTATCTACCCCTAACTTCCAACTACTACTACTACTACACTGGTCTGAAATACAATAAGATAAATGAAAAAGGGATCCCGGCATCTGACCAAGTATCCCAAGGCCTACCGGCGCTGAAAACAACAACAACAATCTACGGGCTCAACCAACAGTCCCGTCTAATCATCTAGGATCTCTCTCAACACAACCAACATCCAGCGAATGATCTTATACAGCCTCCGGGCCTCAGCATCAGCATCACTAGTGGATGGTCCCTCATCCAATCTCCTCCTGGCAACCTGCTCCACCAACTGAATCCTAGCTCTCCACTCCTCTACCAACACTAAAGTCCTCTGCCTAGAGTCTCAAATCAACCTATCTACCAAAGCTCCCAGCTCAGGAATGCGGGAGTACACAAAGTCTCGGTCCTGGGCTAACTTGCCACCAATACTGACAGGAACAGTCTTAGGCATCTCCGACTCTGGCTTAGGGGCAGGGGTCTCTGAATCAGGCCTCAAGGGTGAAATCTGCATGGGGATCTCACTACTCTCAGAAGGGTCCTCCTCTGGGTCTGAACTAACATATACAGGCTCCTCTGGAGAGGGTGGAATAGAGTCCACAGGGGTACCAGTCAAGCTAATCTCTGAGTCTGAGTCACTACCACTACTAGGATCCTGAGAGAAAATATAAAACAGCAACCAAGAAACAATGTTAGGGTCAAATAAAGCTTCCAGCTAACTCACACCCTATCTCTAGTTTCTGCTTTACCAATCAAACACTTTCCTTAGACTATACCTAATAGTCTAACTCAACTCTACATGAGTCGAACTCTCTCGCGATATAGATATATTCCCAAAATACCCCTTTTTAAAACCTAACTTGTCTCAGGGACTAGATCCTGTAGCTCTGATACCAACTTGTGACGCCCTCAATCTCGGGGTTAGGAAATGAGGACTCACACACCTCTACTCTAATAATTAAATATGCATAAACCCCGATTAACTACTAACAGGATCAACAGGATAAAGTATGAGACAAGATTACAACTACCAATCACAAAATATAACTTACAAACCCAAAATATTATTAAATAATCAGTATCAATTCCGGCTGGGAACCGACAGATAACCCATTGTATCTTTAAACACCTCTTACTAGGCGCGAGCTCACTCATAACCTGTACTACCTGCTCTGGCAACTGGAAGCCCTCAACACGGTAGGGACCACCAGGTACGCTCTTACGAGCAGTGCACCTAAGCCTGGCCATCTTCTTGCTTAACTGCCATAGTTAGATAAAGACAAAACAAGTGAGTAGAAAACTCAGCAAGTAACTATACATCAGTTCTACAATATCAATTCTCAATATACTTTGAACAAACTAGGGCATTCTATTTTAGCTAATCTAGGTGGCAGATTTCCATATATTTATTTTTGTTTTCTTTGGGATAAGGAAAGGGTATCCGAAGAATAGTTGGGCTTTCAAGAAACAAAGCTCGAAACAGGACAAAAGCCGACATTCATCACAATTCATTATAGGATCAAAATAGATCTTTCGGTAGAGGAAAGCAACAGTATTTCAAGATATAGAATCATTCATATGATCAACAATTTCAGGAATCAGGGTTCTGAGCTTTAAGCTCCACAATAACATAATCAACTCTTTTCAAAATAGTATAAACCATTTTCATTTCCAAAAATCAATTTACTGAATAAAAGTTTCAGTTCCCTTTTTAAATAATCATTTAGAACCCTTGATTGGATCACTTATCTTTCCATTTCATTATATACGGGTGATCAGCCCGTATCGACCTCCATTCCGGTCCTTAAGGTACCATTCGGCATAATTTCAGCCTTAAATTGGACTAGTCCCACTAGCCTCTTACCATGACTGGACTAGTCCCACTAGCCTCTTACGTCACAATCCAATCCATCAGGAATTCATTTGGAAAACCTTGAGTTGGAAAACAATAGGTTTTCTAAAATTCATTTTATCATTACCAAGCCTTTGAAATCATTCGGACTCTTTCAAGTCGAAACTCATTCTTAATTCAGATTTTTAAAGAAACAAAGTTCAGGGAGTGAATCAAAGATACGCAAGGAACAATTCTCAAGAATTCTATAGCAAGGATAATAAGGTACTAAATTTGAAGGATCAGTAATAGCTTAGGGATCATTAGGGTGATCAAGAGAAACAGGGTATCATTAAACAGAGTTAACCAAGATAATCAATAGGATCAATATGATTCATGGCATTATAAGTAACTTGAACAGAAAGGTCTGGTTATCAATGAGTGAAATCAATAGGCTTATCAATAACAGGTTATCAAGAACAGGGATTCTTCAAATCAATATCAGGGTTTCATAAAGTAAGGGTTTCATACTTTAACAGTTCAATACTCTACATGGTATGAACAACATTTCCTTTACAATCATTTATACAAGTAATCAGAGTTACTTGCCTGAAATTGCTTTCTTGAGGGTTGAACTACTGCCACCTAGTATACTTTTCCCTTTCCTAGCCCGAATGCCCTCACGCTCCGAATCTACAATAAAAACCAAAATCTTAATGAGATTCCCAACTCTCATTCCCGGAACGATCACTCTATAAGATAACTCGATTATATTCTTGACTCGAACTATACGAGTATAGCTTATACAAATAAGCACACAGCACATAGCACATAGCACAATTCTTTCTCGAAGTTTTTATATCCTTATATACCTAGCAATCAAAGCGTACTCGCTTGACCTAGGTTTTTTCTCAAATCACACTAACACGACTCTTTTACGAGTACTAGACCCTATTTACAACCAAACATTTACGTGCATACTATCACATATATCAATCGACTTCATTCCCTTTTCTTTTATTCCTTAATTCGAACCACATAACACAATCAACTAAACAATCCATAGATATTCACATATACGCATCCAATTATTTCATTTTTGATTATCAAAAACCAAGTTTTGACCTTAAGTTCATATGGCCTATTCGGCCTTATTGCAAATACCCACCATAAGATCAATCAAATACTCACTTTAATTCACATAAACACGTATCTCATTCAACAACCTTTAAAGAACCACTCTCCTTTCTTTTAATCATAAAAATCCGAACCATAATCATACATATACAATCAAATTTCTCAAAAATCACACCATACAACTTTAGTTCTAGCATGATCCAACATTTAAACTAGCACCATTTTCTTTATTAACAAATTTCGAACATAAACACCACTCAATCATGGTCATGCAATCAAGTTCTCATTAGTCACTAAGATTTTTAGCAAAAATCAACTCAATTTTTCTTTTTAAGCCTAAGACCCATTCGGGTTTATCAAGAAAACACACATGCAAAGATCAATCTTGACATGCAAAGTCTTATATCACATTTTCAACTTGTTTTAAGCCTTAACTTAGTCATTACTCTCATTTTTTTATCAAGATTTCTGAAGCACAAAGCCAAACATCACCTAATGACTCAACTTTAATCAAATTATTCAATCAACATGCATGCATTCACTTAATCACAAATCAATCTCTTCTAAACCCATTTTCTATTCGGCAAAGATTCAAAATTCACAATCCTAGAACCAAACAATGACATGCATCACTAACTCCTCTTTTAAATCAACATGCAACTCTATTTCTTACTAATTAAACTTAGTTTGCACCAAGATCAAGTCACAAAATTCAATTCCCTTTTTATTAGCATAAAAGCCAAACCAAAACCTCAACATGCAATCTTCAAATTCGATTTCTTAAGCATCCAATCAAGTACACAAGTCCACATACTATTAAAACAATCATAGCAATCCTTTTATCACTTAAATTTCAAAAGAAATCCAAAGCCCTATTTGAATTTTTCAAGAATCCAAGACATGCAAAGGCTACATACAAGCTTTAAAGTGCATATAGCTCAAAAATCACATTATTTACTCAAAATCCTACCGGCTCTCCTTGGATCATGTCCGGTTGGTGGTCGAACTTAAGAGTGCCCATAACGGGTCTCCTCTTGAGTTTTAAACCATAAAATCACTTGAATCTACTCTTATGATCATATATCAAGAAATTATATTTCCTTGAACATAACCATAGAGATGGAACCTTAAACACTTATACAAACACTTACATGTAAGTGAAATCTAAGAAGTATACCGAAAATGGAAGCTATAGATGGTTATATCTTTAAATTTTGATGAGTATTTGTTATTGCATGCAAGAGAGAGAAAAGAGATGGGGAGAGAGCCGCGAGAGAGAGAGAGTGTCTGAGAGAGAGGGAGAAAGAAAGAGAGGGAGAGATGCTCACGGAAAAGAAGAAAAGAAGAGGGGGGAAAGAAGTGAGCTTGTATTTATAATAAGGGCAAGGGTAGTTTAGTAATTTACTAATCCCTTTTCTTGCTTGATTTACTCTCTCTTTTTACTCCAATGAAATAGAAATTGAATGTTAAATATGTCTCTCTCAGAAAGTTGAAAATTATTGCAAATAACAATTTTAAGACGTAGATCTCGAAATTAGCTTTCCAACCATTACTCATAATAAGAATTTGAGCGAGCGGTTGATTTTATATGAATTTCGCTAACTCGCTTTAATAAATACCTTTTCCACATAAAATCGATTTAAAAATGCAAAGATCAACAATTAAATTCACTTATCATTTTTAAAAAGTCTCTAAGACCTCTACGAAGATAACAGAACAAATCCCATGTTTTTATCCATCTCAGATGATTTTATAAAAATGCACGAAGGTTAATTAAACCTTTACTTAAATCACATAATTCCTTTAAAATTCACAAAAATTGACACAGAACATATAATCATGCACACAGTCAAGCAATCACACGCATATAGTCACATAACGACTCAGGTCTGATCATAGAATATATCCCTCTTTAATCTTTATCCTCTTTTACGCGTACCGGGTCACGTTCATCCCGACGGCCCGACGCTCAGCGTTTCGATTACGCTTCTCATTATCTTTGCCAATCAACACGTCTCTTAAGACGAAATACTTTATTCATTCACTTCACATATAATTCACATTTTATATTATTTAATTCCATATTAGGACGGGTTCCGTTCTGCCTGACGGCCCGACACTACAGCTCGACTTCTAAGCTGACTCTTTAAATTGGAACGTTTTTATCCACGCTCCTTAACTCTAGTATACAGATAAGACAAATAATCACCGCTTAATCACATAATCTCATCACATAACACATACTTTACTTTCATAATTACGACGCAAAATTCTAAGTCGTTACATAAACCTCATGGACGAAATTGGTTAATGGGAAGAAAGGGTAAAAAACCTACAAATGATACGACTTATGCTGCTCCTTCAGACCAGTATGTGCAGAAGTTGTCTGCAAAAATAAAGCAAGAACTTGAATCTGATTTGGAGGCCAAGGTGAACGCAAAAGTGCAGGAGAATATGTCGTGGATGTTGAAAAAGCTAGGTGAAGCTAATCCAAGTCTTAAGTTCGACATTAAAGACTTGTGTGCCACTGCATTAAGTGATCAAGATGACAACGGTACTCCTATTACTCAAGGCGGCACCGAAATTTAGACTATCCTTATGTCACTGGACCTAATATATATAGATTGTCATTTCTTTTAAATGTTAGACTTAATTTTGTGTGCTTTTTGGCACATTGGACAACTTGTAATGATTTTAATAGTTAGTATGATGTTGGGGTTAGCTGTATTTTATGGATGGGCTTGTACTGGGTGTAATAACCCCAAAAATTTTGGACTTTTTGTAACCCTTATGAATAGTGATTTTGCTGATTATGCTGAATAAAAAAACTTTTCATGCCACACTATGTAGGGGTTCTTTTATTGATATTCTGAGATCTTATTAGTACGCTATATGGTATATAAGTGTATGTAAAGATCGTCAGAATCCAAATTCAAACACTTTGATTTTCCCGAAAACCCACCAGATACAGAAAGAATTAAGTATAAGGTAACATGATTAAAATGATTTTAATTCAAGGATTATAATAAAGGATCATAAAAGGAATATAAAATATTGAGAAAGGTTTAAAGGAACCTAAGTAATGAGATCCCGGGTATGATCCCTCAAACGATAAACGAGAACGAAAGTTAAGCGAACCGTATAACAGATAAGCGGTCATTAGCCAAGTAATTAGGGGTTAATCAAAGAGGTTAGTGGGTGATGATGTCATCACACCAATAAGAAGAAGACAAGTGTAAGAATATGACATAAGAAAGATGACATAGGCATGGTGACATAAGCATGACAAATGGAGGGATTGGTTGGTTGAATGAGAGCCATTCATTTGTTACCATGGTAAAAAGTTAATTAACAAACAAAACAATAGAAACCAAGCCAAAATAAATCATAACACCAAAAAAAACACAAATCACTCCCATTTCCAAGCAAAAAGCTCTCGGCTTCTTCACTTTTTCAAAGACAAGAAAATCAAAATCCAAGATCCAAGCATTGTTAAATTGTGAGGTAATTATCCAAGGTTCCTTATGCATAGATATAGCTATCCTATGAATCTAAGCTTCCATTTCCTTCACAATCTCTTCCAATAATTCATGGAAGAAGAGGGTGAATAGTGTTTTCAAGATCTTGAAATTTTTTGATCTTGTGTTTTCTTTAGATAAAGCTTTAGTAAGGATTTTCAAGGGCTGTTTCAAGCTCCTTAAGTTACTTCTACTCACCAAGGAAGGTATAATCTCATACCCTAACCTTACTTTTGATTATTTACAGTTTTTTTATGATAGGTTTAGTTCTTGGGAGTAATGATTCATGTATATTTAGAGTTGGGTTGGTTTTGTAATGAGTTTGAAGTTGTAAATCTTGATTATTGGTTAATGAACTTAAGTATAAGCTTTTAGTTCATGTTTGAGGGTAGTATAAATTGGAAATCTTGAGATGTTGGGGCTGTTATAGTAAATTATGGATGGAGTTTGGTTGTAGTGATGATTGTGGGTTGATTTGTGGATTGATTGGAATGGTATAAATTTGGTAATTGCGTAAACATAGCCGTCGTAATGCCCGATTAACCTTAGACTGTTTTTGTTCTTAACTTAATGACCCGTGAACTCACTTTTCGGTTTTGACCATTGCCATGATTAGATAGTTCATGTTACGAGCTTCATTTTGATATGTGGTTCGCTTGAATCCGATGTACGGTTTAGGAGATATGACCGTTTTAAGTAACGGCGTTTCGCGAATGAACCATTACCCCTCGCCTTACTTTGAAACCTTGGTTAAGGCCCTTAAATGACTAATTGGAGTAAGAAACAATTATGTAAAGTGTATTAGGCAGTTGGTAGGGTACTCGCGAAAGAATCGCCTTAAAATTCTTAATGGTTAATTTATTAAAAATGGTGGAGCCGAGGGTACTTGAGCGACTTAAGTGAATCATTAAGCGCAAAAGCGAATGTTAGGGTCTAGTTGGTTAAAGTAAAGATTCTTAAGCGACTTTGGTTTAATTCCAACTTATATGTTGTTTATAGGTTACCAGACTCGTCTCAAGCCTTTTACCACCCCAGTCGCTTAGGCAAGTTTTCTACCCGTTATACTGTTGTTGTGATGTATATATGTATATGCATTATCTTGTGATAAGTGCATGATTGTTATTAGAAAATCTTGCGATATATTGGAGCATGCTGATATGGTATATATGCATGCCTGTTTCATAATCTTGATATCTTGTTATCAATTCAAATGCTTGTAAGTTGCATAATACCTATGCTAGAGATAAGCAGTAGTTGCGTATACACTTAGTATAGGGGACCCAAAGGTGTACATTTTCAAAACCGGGAGTCGATCTTCCCGAGTATAATATATATATATATATATATTTATATATATACATATATAGTTTTCAAAACTAGTAATCGAATAAGGTTTATTCGATAACTTTATTTTATTTAATGAATATTATTTTGAATATTCATTCGAGGACTTATGACTCCGCTTCTTTTATTAAATAATATTCTTTATTATATTAAAGAATAATGTTTCGATAATCAAACTTGATATACTTATACTTTCGTATAAGTATATCTTTGGTTATTTATTATTTATTTCAAGTATAAGTTTTAAAACTTCTACTTCAATTATTTTTATAAGGATTATCCTTATGGGAATATTATTTAAATAATAATCTTCAGATATTTTCTAATATATCAGGACTGATTTATTTCATTAAATCAGCATTACTCCAAACATTCTTAAAAATGTTTTCGAGTCTTCAAAATGATTTTAAAAGTTAGAGCAGATCCCAAAACTCATTTTCAAATTTAAGATCTTCCTTTCGAAGGGGATTTAAATACTCGCTTAAAAATTGAGGGATCCGGCTCTGTGGTGTATTTTATATTCGCAACGAGGTTGTTGTTTTGATAAATGAATTGATTACTTACCCAACGTTCGGGAAGTAAGTCCATCTAATTGAGTCAGCATAAGCGACAGGCCGGGGTACGGTCTATCAAAGTGTAAGTGGCTGGGTGGCAGTCCATCAATGCGTAAGAGGCCGGGTGGCGGTCCAGCACAAGGTCCTAATGCGGCCAGGGTGATGACCGGTGGAGGATTCATCCATCTACTAGTAGAAAAGGTTACTTATTGGTATCTTTGCCTGATCGGCAAGATATCAGGTTTATGTCAAGGTTTTCTTCTTTCCAAATTCATTGGATATTATAACTCTGTTTATACTTTTCATAACAGAGGTTTCCAAGGAAAGTATGAGATATATATATAGGTGTATATATATATATCGGGATTTAATGAAGTATCTCATAACTTCATTTCTTTTGAATGATATTTCAAAGATTGAATCTATTCAAATCTTATCTTGTAGTCTCATCTATGTGATGAACTTTTGAAATTGATTATACTTTGAACGGTGGTAGTTCAAGTAGTATTCGGAAAAGATATAAGTATATTGGATTATCTCGTAACTTCACCTTTTCAACTTATATCTGGTTAATGATTATCTTATGCATGACAAAGATTTTCAGAAAAACGTTGAGACAAGGTTAGATACATGGGATCACCTTGCAACGATATTTTTATACAGTTATAAGCTGGAACTCTGTGTATATTATGCATGGAAGAGGACTTCCAAGATTTTGAAAAGTATATATACATATATACTGAATATTTTGCGAGTTGGTCACGTTAAGATATTAAACTTGGTTCATTTCTTCTTGACCAAGACTTTCATGAGTACTATGAGAATGCTCATATATTGTTAATTATTATACATATTATTTCGGTGGGCTTGTAGCTCACCCTTGCTTTCTTCTTTCATCACACAACAACAGATAGACCAGATGAACAGGATCAAGCTCCCAATTTGCGAGCGGATAGGAAACGTTCCGCAGTTTCCTGTAGGCGTTGATGCCGCTGTAGCTGAGGTAGGAATTACCAATAGGCTAGGCCTTCAACTTCTAATGTACCAGACTCATGTATACTTATGAATTGTAATAATGGCAAAGAAATGTAAATTTATTCAGAAACCCTTTTGAGGTGTAATGGCTTATAATTATGGAATAAAATGACTTGTGTTATTTTTGGATATTCATCTCTGAGACTATAACTTGTGGTGTGTGTGTATATTGTGGGGTCACAATACGCAGTAGTTGGTTGATTATTAAGATTAACTATTTTTAAGGGAAATGGAACTCGTGACAACCCGGATCCCCGACCCCAGATTTGGGGGTGTTACAGAAATGGTATCAGAGCCAAGCATTATAAACCTCAAAGATGATGTGACATTCAAATAATAAGTTCACTAAGATAATAAGAACTCTTGCCAAGTTCATATTCGGACTACCTAACGTAGTACTGACAGTTAAAACCCTTATGGGAACCCTTATAAATATCATGATAGTAACATAGTTCATTATCATATAGGGCAGCGAGGCACCGAACCCTGAGGTTCAGGAGCATCAACATGAGGATGTTTTATTATATGTTGGAGATCAGATTATGAATCCGATAGAGTACCCTAACGAGGGACCGGATGAGATTCATACTGAGAATGTTGCGGTCGAGGATGTTATCCCAGAAGGGATTGGTGTTGAGGAGGATCTTGACGAGAATGAGGAGAGGACCGCTGAGGAATTGATGACCGTAGTCAGGGCGACTACCAGAGCTAGGATGGCCGCAAGGGTGGCACTAGAGGATGAAGAGTTACCAAGGGCACAGAGGATAGTGAGGGCAGAAGGAGTGGGACCTTCCACATCACCAATTATACCAGTAGCAGACCCTCTCCCAGAGGTTCTTGTAGACGTTCATGAGGTTCCACCAATTCCTATTCCCTCCCCAGTACAGAGCCCAGCTGTAACGACCGAGGAATTACGCTTGTATTATATTATAATAATGATAAATTATGTGTATTATTATGTGGTTAAATGTGTTAAGTCGTTAAACCCTAACTGCTATGTGATATGTGTTGGCTGTTTTGATCCAAACGTGTTTTGGATATTTATTGAGCATTTTATCATCAGTTATATATATTATATCAAAACCTGTACAGCTCAAAACTATGTTTTAAAAGCCCGTATTTTAAACAAAATCATTGGCCCTATTTTGCCAAAATTGCCCTATCCCATATCGCTATTCTGAACCCCTAAACGTTTTACAAATTTACCTTTTTCGCGAAAAACGACTTTTCCGGACCCCTTCGGGTACCAAAAGCCCCACAAAAATCACATTTTTATTTTTATATGATCATGAAATTATCATATATTATTTTTCTTTGCATTTTTGTAATATTCACAATTTTTGGGAATTTTTGACATTAATTTTGTATTTATTGGATATTTAAAAATTCATTATTAATACCCAAAAATTATAAAAATTGGGGCCAAATATTTTATTAGATGTATAATTAGACCCTTAATTTTATTTAGGGGTATTATTTTCATTAGTATAAATACCTATTTTATTATTAATTATTCATTAATTAATTGTTAAAAAATCAGAAAATAAAAATTAGAAAGTGTGGGTGAAGTTTGTGTTCTTGAAGAAGGGAGAAGATCAAACAGTGATTTTGGGAGATTTACTAATCCACTGAAAACACTCGAGTAACCAATACAATCCTTGTGAAGAGACGAATCTATTGATACTAATATCAACAACTGAGGTTTCTTTAATCTCAAAATCGATTTTTATGTTCTTGGCATGAATTTCGGTTTTTGATTTTGAAGAATCATTTGATTGTTTGGATTATGTAGTTAGTTTCGTTGTAGCCTTAGGAGTAATCAGGTATTTTTATTATGATTTTACAACCCTTGAATCGATATGTCGAGTTCTTGAGTTTAACTATTTTTGATTTTGTTTTTTTTAGATTTATATATATTTTTGCTCGCGATTGATGTTAGAAAGTAATTGTAGAACTCTGTAGCTTTAATTTGACACCGGAATCACGTTGTTTGGTTTTGTATTCGTCAAAAACGATTTCGCCGGCCATGGAGTTGAAGGTCGCCGATTTTGGATCGGTTTTCGCCGGGAAAGATGAGACAGGCGACGGGGAAGGAGGAGAATGGCAGGGATGAATGGCTGGGATGGTGAGGAATTGATTTGCAGCAGGAACGAGTCGAACCACACGGTTTTTGGTCAGGAATTGGTATCGCCGGAGTTGGGCTCCGGTGGCCGGAACTTCGCCGTGTTCTGGAAACGTGAAGAACACCGGCGGGTGTTCTTGCCAACCTGGATCCGACCCGGTTGGGTTTTTATTTGACCCGGAGTTGATCCATATAACCCTAACCCTGTTTCTGTTTTCATGTTTCTGGTTTTTTTTTTTTATTTTATTTTTCTAAAATCAGAAATTAGTTTTAGTAATTCTAAAAAGTAAATAAAAATCAGTTTTAAATTTTGAAAAATATTATAATTAATTTTTAAATTATTTTATTAATTTTGAAATTCGAATTTAATTATTTATCTAATTATTTATTAGTTATCTAAGTAATTACTAATTAGGTAATTAATTAATAATTAGGTAATTAATTAATAAATAAGGATTAAATAATATGATTAATAATCCGATAATTAGTTAATATTACGAGTAACTTGTATTCATACGAGTAGTGATTCGTTAAGTTAGAATTATTAATCGAGCGATATTTATTCGAAGAATATCGTACTAATTATTCGTATCGAATAATTAAATATCGATAATTAATTAACGAATTGTATAAGTTATAATAATAATAATAACAGTTCGATAGTTATTCGAGAATTCGCGAGTAGCTCGTATTTATACGAGTAGTTGCTTGTTGAATTATGATTCGAATAATATTTATTTATTCGATAAGTATTGTATCAGTTAGTTGTATCGATTTTTATTTATAAATAATCGATCTGATCGAGTAAGTATTATTAATTTGTAAATAATTGTAATAAATAGTAATTAATCCTAATAATTAGGGATTAATTATTTTAAAATACAATAATTATTAGTTAATTATTTAAAAATGTAATTAAGGATTATTTAATTATAATTAATTATTAATTAATTAAATCTTGTTTAATTCATAATAATTCAACCGTTAATCCGATTTGAGCGAAACGAAGACCCCTAGACTCAGAAAAATGAAACGAATCCAATAAAAATAATTGTGAGTTATAATTTCCTCCAAAAGAGTATGGTTTGGTGATAATTAATAGTTCGTAGGCCCTAATAGGGGTATAATTTAATCGAATAATCCCGAAAAATTATAATAAAGTCAGATAAGGCTAGTTAATGCAGGTATGAGTCTAGAATCAATTCTAAAAATAATTATAAGTCTAAAAAAATTGATTATGTGCTTTATGTGCTATGTGTTTTATGTGATTATGTGAACCTATGTGCTATATCAATATATGTGTATATATGCGAATCAGATAGAAACGCATGGGTAGACTGATAAGGTTATGTGATATCAATTCCAGATACACGTATATAGTAAGTTATCTAAACAACTATCTTTCCATGATTGGTTCAGTGTTAGCAAGGCAGAGTAAGCTAGGGACAGAAGACGGTGAGTTGGATCAGGTTAAGTACGCGCGAGGCAAGTTTTTCCCCTATTCTAAATTCAGAATAGTGAATTATATTCCATTTTACATATCAATTACACTTTGATAATTCTTGTTCATATGCACTGATACATATCTATTGATTCTTGTTTCTATTTCATTTCGATTCTTGATTTCTCCCAATTTATTGAATCCTTTATTCATATTCCAATATTTTTACCCTTGTTACATATATTATGATATATCCTGATGTTGGGATACATCAAAAGCATTCCGATTGTTCCGGATGCTAAACTTCGGACTGGATGGTTACGATACAGGCTGGGTTTTACTCAGACCTTTAATTAATAGGCCATAGCTGCCTGAGTACTCCTTATGTTGGTTGGATCTATACAGTTGGGTATAGATTCGCACTGTATCCTGACTGATCAGCGGGTTATAGTGCATATGTTGGTTCTTGTTTCCAGTCTTGTTCATTTGGCACTCGCCAGTATTGGCAAATTATTAGTCTATACAGACTCAGATGGTTGATCAAACCAGCAGCTTATTGGTTCACTTATTTCTCTCTCTTTATACTATCTATATTGTTGCAGGCTTGTTGAGCAATTTTGGCTCATCCTCTTTTATTGTTATTCCTATTGTCTTACAGTTAAGATAGAGAATAAACCCATCAGAACCCGCGTAGTCAAGAAGCGAGTCAAGCAGCGGGACCCTCTTATACCAAGGGTGTTCATCCCTAAACCTGAAGAGAGCTTTGAGTTATCAGATCAGGTGTAACAGGATAAGTACTATTATGGTTTGAATAAAAGTTGTGTGGTGAGCATGTAGATAGAATATAGTTTTGTAATAAAGAGAGTTCTTGAGACGGATTGTTTTTATTTGGTTTGTAATAAAGTTAGTATGTGGTTCTCGTTTTCAAATCTTAACCTTAAAAGATCCTGAGTAGTAGTAGTTCGGGGTAACTATTTCAATTATATTCCGCTTGTGCGAGATTAGTGAGTAGTTATTATTAGTAATGCCCCAAATCTATACCCCGGATTTGGAGGGTGTTACAGTTGGCATCAGAGCTTAGGTTTGACCTTTGAAAACAAGAACGTTAGGGCTAAGATAAGATAGGAAAATGAGATAGGATGAGAGTAAGAATGTTAGGATTGTTTGTCTATGTGATTAGAAGTTATGAGTTTAGGATTGTGATTTGATTGTTTTTGTGTTATTATTTTTATGTATATTAGATGGCTTCTTTATCATCATCTACGGAGAGGACCGAGACAGATCCAGGGGATGCACCGGTAGTAGCCCCAGTGTCAGAGCAGATCTTACCTCCATTGCCACCTGAGCCAGCACCAGAGATACCACTTCCCCCAGAGGTACCAGGTTTTGTAGATTATTTTCCATATTTTGAGCCAGAGATACCAGATTTTCCACCACTAGAGTTCCCGATGTTCGATATTCCTGACATGATTGATCTTCCGCAGTGGGAGGATTTAGAGCCTCAGATTCCTATGCCACCAGTCGAGATTCCAGAGCTGCCACATATGGAGCTAGAGGCAGAGCCGCCAGTGTATGCGCCGATGGAGTAGCCTGTCTTATTTCTTGCCCTATTAGCCATTTATGCACCTGTTCCAGGAGTTTATCAGTTTCCTCAGCCAGAGTTTATGGATGATATTGTGGTGGATGGACCATTACCTTCTCGAGGTTCCAGCACTGATCTTCGGGAGCATCATACCGTGACATACCAGCGCTTTCAGGCAGAGAGGGAGGAGAGGATTAGATGGAAGAACCAGTGTAGGGAGATCCTTGGGTTGTATGAGACACAGACGGATGGTCCTGTCAGAGCATTACGACCGGATTATATACTGAGAGAGAGGCTACATCATATTCACCGAGTTAGTTCGCAGCAGCTTACTGAGTTGAGACAGCAGGATCTTAGTGCGGAGACAACATATCGCAGAGCATTGGGACTTACCGAGGCAGTGCTAGAGGCATTGCAGGAGGAGTTGAGCCACGTACCACCAGGATTTTGAGACCAGCAGATCAATGAGTGTGGTATTATGTATATTGTGTAGATAGAGGCAGCATAGTATTGTATGACTAGTGTGTATGAGTGTAGTTACTGACTTTGACCGATAGTAGTAGTAGCAGTATGACTGTTATATCATAGGTTTTTGTATCAAGCACTGACACCTGTAGCTGGTGTTCTACATGTATATATACGAGATGATCTTTTGCACGTTTCTTTATTTTATTTCCAGTTATTTAAGCATTTATATTTATTTCAGTACCATTGCATATTTATAAATGTAGTTTTATTTACGATCATGTTGTATCCTTATGTAAAAAAAAAAACACATCATATTGTTTTATCTATTCAGTTATTTAATAAGCTGTTTTATTTTCTCAAATCGACTGTTTTAATATATGTTTAATATACCGTTATTAAAGAAGACCATTGTTTATTTACCAGAAAGATGGCACCTAAAAGAAAAACACAACCCGATTCATCGAATGGGAACACCGAGGGCCAAAACAATAATAAACAGATGGATCAGATGTTTAATCTCATACAACAGCAAATGTTGATGATGCAACAACAAATGCAGCAGCAACAGCAGTAGTTCTAGCAACAGATGTTACAGCAAGCCGCTCATCCAGGACATCAAGTACCACCAGCAGCGCCTACGACCACTTTCAAGCAATTTCAGTCGGTGAAGCCACCGGAATTTATGGGTTCCACGGATCCTACAAAAGCGAGAGCTTGGCTGAAAGAGATGGAAAAGGCTTTTTCGTTGGTAAAGGTTGAGGAAGAGCAGAAGACGGATTTTTCTAGCTATTTCCTGAAAGGCGAAGCTAATTACTGGTGGGAATCGAAGAAAGCTTTGGAAGAAGAAGGTGTGGTGACCTGGGATAGATTCACTGATCTTTTCTTGGAGAAATATTTTCCTCATTTTATGAAAAACCAGATGGAGATCAAGTTCCTGGAGCTGAAACAAGACAACTTATCGGTTGCGGATTATGAGACCAAGTTTACTGAATTGGCAAGGTTTGTTCCAGAGCAGGTGGATACGGACGAGAAGCGGGCCAAGAGATTTTAGCAAGGACTAAAACCATGGATTCGTAGCAGGGTAGCTGTGTTTGAATTGACAACTTATACGGCTGTTGTTCAGAAGGCTATGATTATTGAAGGAGAAAGTGAAGCAGCTCAGAAAGAGAAAGGACCAGGGAATTTTCAGAATCGTTTCAACAAAAGGCCGGGATTTCAAGCTCGAGAAAAAGTAAACTTTAGGAGGCCAGAACAAAACAACCAGAGGATGGGTAATCGACTACCTGCCCCAACTCAGCAAAGGCTTATTCGACCGCCTGTACCTGATTGCAGAATGTATGGTAGAAAGCATACGAGAATTTGCAACAAGCCAAATGTCACGTGTTTCAAATGCAAGCAAAGGGGACACTATTCTGGAGAATGTCCGATAGGAAAAGCAGAAGTTACTTGTTTTCAATGTGGGAGAAAAGGACATATCGTCAGGGACTGCAGAGGAATTGCAATGGCCGCTAGTATTCCAAGAGTTTTAGCATTACCTCCACCTCCACTACCACAGCAATATCAGCCCAAAGCAAGGACTTTTAACATGTCAATGAAGGAAGCGGTACAGAGTCCGAATGTGGTTGCAGGTACACTTCCTGTAAATTCTGTAAATGCTTTGGTATTGATTGATTCAGGAGCTACTAGATCTTTTATTTCTGAAGCTTTTATCTCTAAAATAAATTGTGAGGTACAGTGGTTAGATGAAGTGTTAGTCATAAAATTAGCAAATAATGATCAGGTTGCAGTAGATCGAGTATGTCCGAGTTGTGATATTGAGATAGGAAGATGTCATTTTTCAGTTGATTTGATACCTTTTAGGTTAGGGGAGTTTGATGTTATTCTAGGAATGGATTGGCTATCGAGTAATAATGCTCAAATTGACTGTGCGAATAAGAGAGTGAAATTGCAAACTGAAGAAAATGAAATGGTAATATTTAAAGGTGAGAAGCAAAAGCAGAAATTCCTATCAATAATGCAAACGAGAAGATTGCTACGCCAAGGATGTCAAGCTTATTTAGCATATGTACGTGATGCTGATAAGGGAAATCCACAGATTAAAGATATTCCATTAGTTTGTGAATTTCTTGATGTTTTTCCAGATGAATTACCAAGACTTCCACCAGATCGAGAAATCGAGTTCACTATTGACTTGACACCAGGGACCGAACCAATTTTGAAAGCTCCATATCGGATGGCACCTGTTGAAATGAGGGAATTAGCAAAGCAGTTGCAAGAACTTCTTGACAAAGGAATTATAAGGCCAAGTGTATCCCCATGGGGCGCGCCAGTATTGTTCGTGAAAAAGAAGGATGGCAGTATGCGACTGTGTATTGATTATCGTGAGCTGAACAAGTTAACTATCAAGAATAAATATCCTTTACCTCGCATCGATGATTTATTTGATCAATTAAAAGGAGCAGCATGGTTTTCGAAAATCGACTTACGATCAGGCTATCATCAGTTAAAGATCAAGGCCGAAGATATTCCAAAGACAACATTTAGAACGAGGTACAGACACTATGAATTTCTTGTGATGGCTTTTGGATTAACGAATGCACCTGCAGTGTTTATGGATTTGATGAATCGAATATTCAAGAAGTATTTAGATAAGTTTATCATTGTATTTATTGATGACATTTTGATCTACTCAAAGACGGGAGAAGAGCATGCAACGCATTTAAGAACGACATTGGAGATATTACGAAAGGAGCAGCTTTATGCAAAATTTTCAAAATGTGAATTTTGGTTGAAAGAAGTGCAGTTTCTAGGGCATATCATCAGCAGAGAAGGCATTCAAGTTGATCCAGCAAAGATTGAAGCTGTGTTGAATTGGGAAAGACCAAAGACGCCGACAGAGGTTCGAAGTTTCTTAGGTTTGGCAGGATATTATCGAAGATTTGTCAAAGATTTTGCGAAGATAGCAACACCGTTGACCAAATTAACTCGACAAAGTGAAAAGTTTGAATGGAATAGTAAATGTGAAGAAAGTTTTCAAGAGTTGAAGAATCGGTTGGTGACTGCACCAGTATTAGTACTGCCAGACGAGCAAGGAAATTTTGTTATTTACAGTGACGCTTCATATCGTGGTTTAGGATGTGTGTTGATGCAACATGGTAACGTCATTGCATATGCGTCGAGACAACTTAAACCTCATGAGCAGAAATATCCTACGCATGATCTGGAATTGGCAGCAATTGTATTTGCATTGAAGCTTTGGAGACATTATCTGTATGGTGAAAAATGCGAAATCTACACGGATCATAAAAGTCTGAAGTATATCTTCACGCAAAAGGAACTGAACATGCGACAACGTCGATGGCTGGAATTGATTAAAGATTATGATGTTACAATCAGTTATCATCCAGGAAAAGCAAATGTTGTAGCAGATGCACTAAGCAGAAAAGAAAGATTGAATCGGTTAACTTCATGTGAAGAATTGGTTAAAGAATTCGACAAATTGGAAATTGAGATTCGTATTCCTCATGAATCTGCAGGAACTATTTACGCTATGACTTTTCAACCAGGGTTGCTAGAAAAGATTCGCCATTGTCAAGATAAAGTGATGAGTCAAGACGACAACTTAACAGGAGAAGAGATTACAACTCAGAAAGATAATGAAGGAATTTTACGTTTTACGTCAAGAATCTGGATCCCTAACGTGGTAGAATTAAAAGAAGAAATTATGCGAGATGCGCACAATTCGAAGTATTCCATTCATCCAGGAAGCACGAAAATGTATCGCGATTTGAAGGAAAACTTTTGGTGGCCGAATATGAAGAAGGAGATAGCAGAATGGGTGAGTAAATGCTACACATGCCAGCGAGTTAAAGCAGAGCATCAACGTCCGAGTGGGTTATTGCAACCATTAGACACTCCAGAATGGAAATGGGAACATCTAGCGATGGATTTCGTAGTGGGACTTCCAAGGACGAAAGCCAATCACGATGCAATTTGGGTTATTATTGATCGATTGACGAAATCAACACATTTTCTTCCAATTAATGAGAGATTTTCATTGGACAAGCTAGTGCATTTATATCTTAAAGAAATTGTGATGCGTCATGGAGTACCAGTATCAATTGTATCGGATCGAGATCCTCGTTTCAATTCAAGATTTTGGAGACAATTCCAAGAATGTCTAGGAACGAAGTTGAATATGAGTACAGCCTATCATCCGCAAACTGACGGTCAAAGTGAAAGGACAATTCAAACGATTGAAGACATGTTACGAGTTTGTGCGATCGATTTTGAAGGTAGTTGGGATGAACATTTACCCCTAGTGGAATTTTCTTATAATAACAGCTATCACGCCAGTATTGGAATGCCACCGTATGAAGCATTATATGGAAGGAAATGCAGATCACCAGTGCATTGGGATGAAGTTGGAGAACGCAAGATTTTGGGTCCAGAATTAATTCAGCAGACAAAAGAAAAGATTAAACTCATTCGAAAATGAATCGAGACAGCACAAAACAGGCAAAGCAGATATGCAGACCAACCAAGGAAGGATGTGGACTATCAGGAAGGAGAACGCGTATTGCTCAAAATATCGCCATGGAAAGGAGTGACCAGATTTGGCAATAAAGGAAAATTGAAGCCACGATACGTTGGACCATTTGAGATTTTGAAGAAAATTGGGAAGGTTGCGTACGAGTTAGCTCTACCACCCCATATGCAGCACATTCACAATGTATTTCATGTATCTATGCTTAAAAAGTATAATCTTAATACAAGGCATGTAATAGAATATGAACCAGTAGAACTTCAGGCAGATTTGTCATATGTAGAGCAGCCAATAAGAATTTTAGATAGGCAAGAGAGGATATTAAGAAATAAGTCTGTGTCATTAGTGAGAGTTTTATGGAGAAACCCAGTGGTTGAAGAATCAACCTGGGAGCTCGAGAGTGAAATGTTAGAAAGGTATCCTCAGTTATTTGTATAATGTGATTCTGAGGACATAATCTTGTTAAAGGGGGGAGAATGTAACGACCGAGGAATTACGCTTGTATTATATTATAATAATGATAAATTATGTGTATTATTATGTGGTTAAATGTGTTAAGCCGTTAAACCCTAACTGCTATGTGATATGTGTTGGCTGTTTTGATCCAAACGTGTTTTGGATATTTATTGAGCATTTTATCATCAGTTATATATATATTATATCAAAACCTGTACAGCTCAAAATTATGTTTTAAAAGCCCGTATTTCAAACAAAATCATTGGCCCTATTTTGCCAAAATTGCCCTATCCCATATCGCTATTATGAACCCCTAAACGTTTTACAAATTTACCTTTTTCGCGAAAAATGACTTTTCCGGACCCCTTCGGGTACCAAAAGCCCCACAAAAATCACATTTTTATTTTTATATGATCATGAAATTATCATATATTATTTTTCTTTGCATTTTGTTATATTCACAATTTTTGAGAATTTTTGACATTAATTTTGTATTTATTGGATATTTAAAAATTCATTATTAATACCCAAAAATTATAAAAATTGGGGCCAAATATTTTTATTAGATGTATAATTAGACCCTTAATTTTATTTAGGGGTATTATTTTCATTAGTATAAATACCTATTTTTTATTAATTATTCATTAATTAATTGTTAAAAAATCAGAAAATAAAAATTAGAAAGTGTGGGTGAAGTTTGTGTTCTTGAAGAAGGGAGAAAATCAAACAGTGATTTTGGGAGATTTACTAATCCACTGAAAACGCTCGAGTAACCAATACAATCCTTGTGAAGAGACGAATCTATTGATACTAATATCAACAACTAAGGTTTGTTTAATCTCAAAATCGATTTTTATGTTCTTGGCATGAATTTCGGTTTTTGATTTTGAAGAATCATTTGATTGTTTGGATTATGTAGTTAGTTTCGTTGTAGTCTTAGGAGTAATCAGGTATTTTTATTATGATTTTACAACCCATGAATCGATATGTCGAGTTCTTGAGTTTAACTATTTTTGATTTTGTTTTTTTTAGATTTATATATGTTTTTGCTCGCGATTGATGTTAGAAAGTAATTGTAGAACTCTGTAGCTTTAATTTGACACCGGAATCACGTTGTTTGGTTTTGTATTCGTCAAAAACGATTTCGCCGGCCATGGAGTTGAAGGTCGCCGATTTTGGATCGGTTTTCGCCGGGAAAGATGAGACAGGCGACGTGTAAGGAGGAGAATGGCAGGGATGAATGGCTGGGATGGTGAGGAATTGATTTGCAGCAGGAACGAGTCGAACCACACGGTTTTTGGTCAGGAATTGGTATCGCCGGAGTTGGGCTCCGGTGGCCGGAACTTCGCCGTGTTCTGGAAACGTGAAGAATATCGTACTAATTATTCGTATCGAATAATTAAATATCGATAATTAATTAACGAATTGTATAAGTTATAATAATAATAATAACAGTTCGATAGTTATTCGAGAATTCGCGAGTAGCTCGTATTTATACGAGTAGTTGCTCGTTGAATTATGATTCGAATAATATTTATTTATTCGATAAGTATTGTATCAGTTAGTTGTATCGATTTTTATTTATAAATAATCGATCTGATCGAGTAAGTATTATTAATTTGTAAATAATTGTAATAAATAGTAATTAATCCTAATAATTAGGGATTAATTATTTTAAAATACAATAATTATTAGTTAATTATTTAAAAATGTAATTAAGGATTATTTAATTATAATTAATTATTAATTAATTAAATCTTGTTTAATTCATAATAATTCAACCGTTAATCCGATTTGAGCGAAACGAAGACCCCTAGACTCAGAAAAATGAAACGAATCCAATAAAAATAATTGTGAGTTATAATTTCCTCCAAAAGAGTATGGTTTGGTGATAATTAATAGTTCGTAGGCCCTAATAGGGGTATAATTTAATCGAATAATCCCAAAAAATTATAATAAAGTCAGATAAGACTAGTTAATGCAGGTATGAGTCTAGAATCAATTCTAAAAATAATTATAAGTCTAAAAAAAATTGATTATGTGCTTTATGTGCTATGTGTTTTATGTGATTATGTGAACCTATGTGCTATATCAATATATGTGTATATATGCGAATCAGATAGAAACGCATGGGTAGACTGATAAGGTTACGTGATATCAATTCCAGATACACGTATATAGTAAGTTATCTAAACAACTATCTTTCCATGATTGGTTCAGTGTTAGCAAGGCAGAGTAAGCTAGGGACAGAAGACGGTGAGTTGGATCAGGTTAAGTACGCGCGAGGCAAGTTTTTCCCCTATTCTAAATTCAGAATAGTGAATTATATTCCATTTTACATATCAATTACACTTTGATAATTCTTGTTCATATGCACTGATACATATCTATTGATTCTTGTTTCTATTTCATTTCGATTCTTGATTTCTCCCAATTTATTGAATCCTCTATTCATATTCCAATATTTTTACCCTTGTTACATATATTATGATATATCCTGATGTTGGGATACATCAAAAGCATTCCGATTGTTCCGGATGCTAAACTTCGGACTGGATGGTTACGATACAGGCTGGGTTTTACTCAGACCTTTAATTAACAGGCCATAGCTGCCTGAGTACTCCTTATGTTGGTTGGATCTATACAGTTGGGTATAGATTCACACTGTATCCTGACTGATCAGCGGGTTATAGTGCATATGCTGGTTCTTGTTTCCAGTCTTGTTCATTTGGCACTCGCCAGTATTGGCAAATTATTAGTCTATACAGACTCAGATGGTTGATCAAACCAGCAGCTTATTGGTTCACTTATTTCTCTCTCTTTATACTATCTATATTGTTGCAGGCTTGTTGAGCAATTTTGGCTCATCCTCTTTTATTGTTATTCCTATTGTCTTACAGTTAAGGTAGAGAATGAAACCCATCAGAACCCGCGTAGTCAAGAAGCGAGTCAAGCAGCGGGACCCTCTTATACCAAGGGTGTTCATCCCTATTCCTGAAGAGAGCTTTGAGTTATCAGATCAGGTGTAACAGGATAAGTACTATTATGGTTTGAATAAAAGTTGTGTGGTGAGCATGTAGATAGAATATAGTTTTGTAATAAAGAGAGTTCTTGAGACGGATTGTTTTTATTTGGTTTGTAATAAAGTTAGTATGTGGTTCTCGTTTTCAAATCTTAACCTTAAAAGATCCTGAGTAGTAGTAGTTCGGGGTAACTATTTCAATTATATTCCGCTTGTGCGAGATTAGTGAGTAGTTATTATTAGTAATGCCCCAAATCTATACCCCGGATTTGGAGGGTGTTACACCAGCACCTACTGAGGAAATGCCACCTTTATCTCGTGCACCATTATCACCTGATACCGTGCTTGGTTATCCATTTGGATCTCCTGGGTCTGCACCTCCTGCACCCCATGGAATGCTAGATGCTACCGTTCAGGCTTCTCTCATCGCTGATTATCATATGAATTTGGGTGGCCTTTCTGAGGCCTGTAATGTTAGGAATGATCTATTGGATTGACTTACTGCACCAAGGATTGAAGGCGGGGTACTTCCGACAGGATTAGCTTATAGCATGGACAGGATTGAGGCTACCACCCGAATTACACTTAGAGGCCATCTTGAGGGCCAGATTGATCCAACTCTACTTGTGACTATCTTAGGCCTCATCACCGCCTTAATGGAGCAGGTTAGGGATGTTGTGCATGCCCGCATTTCTTGATCCACAATAGTGTGCAGAGTCAGAGCGATCAGACAAGGATTTCATGTAGCACCGCTTTTGGAGGATTAGCCTAAGTTATGAATGATTAGTTTTAATGACTAGATGATTATCTATGGTAGTACTTTTGGGATAGAAGCGATCAGATCAAATGATGTAATTCTCTTTCATGTGCTTAGTTGTTGTACCCTCGAACAAATGGTTATGTATATATTCGTTCCTTTCAGTTCAGATCAGTTTGTTGTGATAAGTTCATATTGTTAATTGCACTATTAACACTTAAGAGTGTCATGAAGTTTATAGAACTTGAGAATTCATAATTTATGATCATGTAAGGACTGAACGAGGGAAAGACTTTAGCAAAGTAAGTAAGACAAATATCAAGAGATTCTCAATTTTTTTTTCAAGCATTATGCCCCCACGAGGAATAAGATTTAGGGCAAACCCTGAATGTGATAGTCAGGGAGGTCGCCATCAAGATAGAAGGAACCCATAACATAATGAAATGGAAAACAAGTATTTTAACGTATAAGATAACCCTGATTATGGGAGAAGGATGAAACATTTCATACTGAGAAAATAGAAGTCGAGCAAGATAAGGAGACCCGAGACGGTACTCCTATACGGAAATTCATGGACCTGCCTAAACAAAACTTATACTTTTATCCCCAACCACCACCCTGAGGAAACAATGCGGTGAGAAATACTTTCAGGACTTTAAGTCGCTAAGCTCTCAAAGTTCCAAGGAACAAACTAACCCAGTCGAGGCAAGAGCCTGGCTAAAGGAAATATAGGAATCATTTGAGATTCTAAATGATTGACGAATCACAAAAGACTATTTTTGTCACTTACCCTCCTAAGAGAGAGGCCACCCGCTGGTGAAAGGCCAAGAAAGGCACGAAGCCAGCGGTTATAATAAACTGATTAAAGTCCAGACAATTGTTTTCGGGAAAGTACTTCCCAAGGTTATGGAGGTAGTGTAAAAGCTTTAGAGACAGAACAAAGGCAAACGAGTATGATGAATTGTGAATCTAAGTTGTAAAAGTTATCAAGATTCGTTATGTGGACACGAATCCAGAATGACGGGATATTTGAAATCAATGCTTATGTCGTGTTGGTTCATGTAATGGGTGTAATAGAAACGAAAATAAAAGACTGAAAGGGGAAGGAGTATAAAGGGATATAAAGGAAATAGAGTTGAGAAGTGATAAGGGAGTTAGGTATGGGAAACCCTAAGAAACCCTTGAAATAAATATAGAGAAGTGTGCCATCATCAGCGCGATGGTGACTGATCATGAGATAAATTCAAGGTTTGAAGGCGTAAGCGATACGTATTGTTAATTCCCTTGAAGTTGAGAGTATTCGATGAAACTTTGAGATAGATCGATGGATTAATAAGGAAACACGGATGGACTGAGGAGACAGGATAACAAGAATTTAGGAAAATGGGATGAAGGAAGTGACCTTCAAGAATGTGAAGTGTATGTAACACCTGTAACTTGATACCCAAAAGGGAGACACCAAGTACAAAAGACATCCCAACATTGAGATGACTGTTGAGATAAACAACAAAAGTAAAAGAGGTTTTGGTAAAAAGAAGTTCACGTTGAACACGACCAATATCTTCCAGAACATCAATGTTATCATTACCAAATCAGGAAAGAAAAGTGGATAACCGTTATTGTCTTTTAGAGGCCATATGGATTGACCTCATTTTGGATAAGGATATTATTATGAAATTTGGTATAGAATATTGAGGTGGAAATGATTGAATAAGATACCCTTATCAGGGATATATGACTTGATTTATCCACGGAAGGATGTAAGTACCTTTTTAAAGGTGGAATTAAGGATATAACCTCAATAACTTGAGATGAACCATGGGGGAATGCATAAAGGTTGACATTTCACCCTTAATAGGGACATTATGAGTTTGGGTAATACAGAATGAAGGATTAAGGCAGCAACAACCTTTAAGGATTAGTGGAGAAATTTTTTAGAAGTACATAGATAATGGTTCTAATATTAGTAAATGGTATCTTGATATGCCCTGTACCTAGGGTGTACATAATGAAGGATTTAAGGATAACCTTAGAGGTTTTACAAGGAGAAAGGTAGTATTCAAAGTTCTCAAGCATAGAAATTTTGATAAAGGAAATATGACGTAATTATAATAATGCCAGGTGGGGCACGTGTTGAACCATAAGAAAGTATAGATCGATCCAATGAGGGTCGAGATTGGTGAAAACCAGAAGGACCCAAGATAAGAGACGTCCTAAGTATGATCAAGAGTCAGTCGTGGAAATGTTCACATCTAAAGACTAAGGCAATGACTTATGGAAAAATGGTGATTTTTTTTCTCACTAGGACTTAAGAAAAGCATTTTCACATAAGCAGTGATTGAAATGAGGTAGAAATTTTAGTTGGAGGTGGTTAAAATGACATTGATTGTAAGGAAATTTTACTATCAGGAAAGGCCGAAGAGGTGGCCGACACTTTAAGTGTAAGAGGACAATTATAGGCGCTCATGCCAGAGAAATACAGTGATGATGGTTAAAGCCGTGAAGGTTGTATTATGGTGTGAAGGATTGACATTCCTTCTGATGATTGTGCGATACTTAACCGTAATAGTAGTTTGGTAAAGATTTAATTCATATAATTTCCATGAGCGGGCTATCTATCTTAGAAGGTCCTATCTTGAGAATAAGCCAAGACCATATTTCAAAAAGGACTAAACAAACCTTTGAGTTAAGTCTTCTATTGAAGGCATATGATTAAGAATGGTATTAACCTGTTATCGTTGCTTTGATTGAAACTCTTCTGCAATTTTATATGCTTCATGCCATGTATGTACGTCAGGATCTGGAATGTTCTTCATGAATCATGAATGGTGGTTATGTTACCTCCTTAGAAGAGTTCTATACGATAAGTATGGACTCTGTATGGTTAGATATTAAGATTTCATGGAAAACGAATGACTACAGTAGGTCCGTGGTGGACTATAGTAATGCTACAATGAGTCTATGAATAATGAGATGATGACAATTGTGAGAGTTGTATTGTAATGAATGTTGAGATTGAGTACCACTAATCGGGTCGTGGTGATGTATAAGTTATTATTGATAGGCTATTTAAGTCGATTATCTACCTATTGAATATTTATTCATTCTTATCAATAGAGGGTCATATTACTATACGAGGAAGGTTGCGATGCAAGCATAGAATTCTAATAACGATGATGTCTAGAATGCAATCCCAGATTCGATTTTCGATGTCGAGGGAGTTTCAAAGGTGATTGTTTATAAGCTCAAGCAAGAGCATGGGTCCATAGAACGATGGACGGTATAGTAAATATTCAGACACGTGAAATACGATGCGATAATACTTGATGTTGAGATATATACATATATATGTTTTATTCTCCTGTGATAAACCTCTATAGTTCAGAGGTAAACTCTAAGCCAGATGTTTTGTGGCAGTATTGTTTTTATATACAATTCTCTTCAATTCGCTCTTTCTCTCCTTTTCATTTTGTATAAGCTGAGAAGAACAACCCTTCCAGAAGGGGAGGTATTGCCGAATGACTATCTATATGTGTGATAGAAGCCTAGTAGGATACCACATGTTGTTTAATTGCTTGTCAAGTACTAAAGGCTGGCCACCTTTTGTACTAACTATGCAATATAACAAGTGTTCATGATCATAGTGATCTCTCAATAAATTCTTTTACTTCTATATGAAGGACCAAGCTTTTGAAAATGGAGGCAGCGAAGTAGTATCAGTATGGTGGTATTCGGAATGGAAACACATTCGTGATACTAAGGTTGACACAATTATTAAAAAGTTATCAAACTCTAGCGAGTAAACATATATCTAGAATAGTATTCTGTACGGAAGATAGTAACGATTATGAACTGGAAAAGAATGAGTATTGAGAAGCAAAAGCTATAATGCTAGAGGCTAAGATGAGAGTCTGTGCAATAGACTTGAAATAATTTGGAATGATCACTTAACGCGGATTGAGTTTTCTTACAGTAATGGATCATATGTCAGTATCGAGATATCGCCTTATGAGATCCTTGAGGGAACACAATGTCGATCTCCCTTATGTTAGGATGATGTTGCAGAGCGCAAGATGCTTGGACCAGCAGTGGTCCAAAGGACCAGGGATATAATAGATCTAATCAGAGGATGGCTGGTAGTAGCCCAAGATGGACATAAGAAGTATGTTGATTTGACACGAAAGGACAAAGAGTAGGAAGTAGGGGACCTAGTGCAGTTATAGGTATCCCCTTGGAAAGGATGGATGAAGTTCGGAAAGAAAGGAAAGCTAAGCCCTCGAATTGTGGGACCCTTTGAGGTATTAAGAGGTATTGGGAAGTTAGCATATGAGCTAGCCCTACCCCCGAACCTATAACAAGTTCATAACGTGTTCCATGTATCAATGTTAAGGAAGTGTAATTCGGATGCCAGACAAATAGGGGCGTATGAGCGCATAGACATGCAACTAGGCGTAACCTATATGGAGCAACCAGGAAGGGTTATAGATCGAAAAGGGACAAGTGCTTAGGAGAAGGGTTATCAAACTAGTCAGAGTTAGTGGTAGAACCACAATGTGGAGAATTGACTTGAGAGTTAGAAAGTGCAATGCTAAGAAAGTATCCCTATTCATTTTCTATCTGATTCCGGGATGGAATCCTATTAAGGAGGGGAGACTGTAATAACCCCAAAAATTTTGGACTTTTTGTAACCCTTATGAATAGTGATTTTGCTGATTATGCTGAATAAGAAAACTTTTCATGCCACACTATGTAGGGGTTCTTTTATTGATATTCTGAGATCTTATTAGTACTCTATATGGTATATAAGTGTATGTAAAGATCGTCAGAAACTAAATTCAAACACTTTGATTTTCCCGAAAACCCACCAGATACAGAAAGAATTAAGTATAAGGTAACATGATTAAAAGGATTTTAATTCAAGGATTATAAGAGAGGATCATAAAAGGAATATAAAATATTGAGAAAGGTTTAAGGGAGCCTAAGTAATGAGATCCCGGGTTTGATCCCTCAAACGATAAACGAGAATGAAAGTTAAGTGAACCGTATAACAGATAAGCGGTCATTAGCCAAGTAATTAAGGTTTAATCAAAGAGGTTAGTGGGTGATGATGTCATCACACCAATAAGAAGAAGACAAGTGTAAGAAGATGACATAAGAAAGATGACATATGCATGGTGATATAAGCATGACAAATGGAGGGATTGGTTGGTTGAATGAGAGCCATTCATTTATTACCATGGTAAAAAGTTAATTAAAAAAAGAAAACAATAGCAACCAAGCCAAAATAAATCATAACACCAAAAAAAACACAAATCACTCCCATTTCCAAGCAAGAAGCTCTCGGCTTCTTCACTTTTTCAAAGACAAGAAAATCAAAATCCAAGATCCAAGCATTGTTAAATTGTGAGGTAATTATCCAAGGTTCCTTATGCATAGATATAGCTATCCTATGAATCTAAGCTTCCATTTCCTTCAAAATCTCTTCCAATAATTCATGGAAGAAGAGGGTGAATAGTGTTTTCAAGATCTTGAAATTTTTTGATCTTGTGTTTTCTTTAGATAAAGCTTTAGTAAGGATTTTCAAGGGTTGTTTCAAGCTCCTTAAGTTACTTCTACTCACCAAGGAAGGTCTAATCTCATACCCTAACCTTAATTTTGATTATTTAGAGCTTTTTTATGATAGTTTTAGTTCTTGGGAGGAATGATTCATGTATATTTAGAGTTGGGTTGGTTTTGTAATGAGTTTGAAGTTGTAAATCTTGATTATTGGTTAATGAACTTAAGTATAAGCTTTTAGTTCATGTTTGAGGGTAATATAAATTGGAAATCTTGAGATGTTGGGGCTGTTGTAGTAAATTATGGATGGAGTTTGGTTGTAGTAATGATTGTGGGTTGATTTGTAGATTGATTGGAATGGTATAAATTTGGTAATCGTGTAAACATAGCCGTCGTAATGCCCGATTTACCTTAGATTTTTTTGTTCTTAACTTCACGACCCGTGAACTCACTGTTAGGTTTTGACCATTGCCATGATTAGATAGTTCATGTTACGAGCTTCGTTTTGATATGTGGTTTGCTTGAATCCGATGTACGGTTTAGGAGAAACGACCATTTTAAGTAATGGCATTTCACGAACGAACTATTACCCCTCGCCTTACTTTGAAACCTTTGTTAAGGTCCTTAAATGACTAATTGGAGTATGAAACAATTATGTAAAGTGGATTAGGCAGTTGGTAGGGTACTCGCGAAAGAATCGCCTTAAAATTCTTAATGGTTAATTTATTAAAAATGGTGGAGCCGAGGGTACTCGAGCGACTTAAGTGAATCGTTAAGCGCAAAAGCGAACGTTAGGGTCTAATTGCTTAAAGTATAAATTCTTAAGCGAATTTGGTTTAATTCCAACTTATATGTTGTTTATAGGTTACCAGACTCGTCCCAAGACTTTTACCACCCCCAGTCGCTCAGGAAAGTTTTCTACCCGTTATACTGTTGTTGTGATGTATATATGTATATGCATTATCTTGTGATAAGTGCATGATTGTTATTAGCAAATCTTGCCATATATTGGAGCATGCTGATGTGGTATATATGCATGCCTATTTCGTAATCTTGATATCTTGTTATCAATTCAAATGCTTATAAGTTGCATAATACATATGCCAGAGATAAGCAGTAGTTGCGTATAACCTTAGTATAGGGGACCCAAAGGTGAACATTTTCTAAACCGGGAGTCGATGTTCCCGAGTATAATATATAAATATTTATATATATATATATAGATATAGTTTTCAAAACTAGTAATCGAATAAGGTTTATTCGATATCTTTATTTTATTTAATGAATATTATTTTGAATATTCATTCGAGGACTTATGATTCTGCTTCTTGTATTAAATAATATTCTTTATTTTATTAAAGAATAATGTTTCGATAATCAAACTTATTTTCGATTATTCAAATAAAGATCGTACTTTCGTATAAGTATATCTTTGGTTATTTATTATTCATTTCAAGTATAGGTTTTAAAATTTCTACTTCAATTATTTTTATAAGGATTATCCTTATGGGAATATTATTTAAATAATAATCTTCAGATATTTTCTAATATATCGGGACTGATTTATTTCATTAAATCAGAATTACTCCAAACATTCTTAAAAATGTTTTCGAGTCTTCAAAATGATTTTAAAAGTTAGAGCAGATCCCAAAACTCGTTTTCAAATTTAAGATCTTCCTTTCGAAGGGGATTTAAATACTCGCTTAAAAATTGAGTAATCCGGCTCTTTGGTGTATTTTATATTCGCAACGAGGTTATTGTTTTGATAAATGAATTGATTACTTACCCAACGTTCGGGAAGTAAGTCCATCTAATTGAGTTGGCATAAGCGATAGGCTGGGGTATGGTCTATCAAAGTGTAAGTGGCTGGGTGGCAGTCCATCAACGCGTAAGAGGCCGGGTGGCGGTCAAGCACAAGGTTCTAATGCGGCCAGGGTGATGACCGGTGGGGGATTCATCCATCTACTAGTTGAAAAGGGTATTTATTGGTATCTTTGCCTGATCAGCAAGATATCAGGTTTATGCCAAGGTTTTCTTCTTTCCAAATTCATTGGATATTATAACTCTGTTTATACTTTTCATAACAGAGGTTTCCAAGAAAAGTATGAGATATATATATAGGTGTATATATATATATTGGGACTTAATGCAGTATCTCGTAACTTCATTTCTATTGAATGATATTTCAAAGATTGAATCTATTCAAATCTTATCTTGTAGTCTCATCTATGTGATGAACTTTTAAAATTGATTATACCTTGAACGGTGGTAGTTCAAGTAGTATTCGGAAAAGATATAAGTATATTGGAGTATCTCGTAACTTCACCTTTTCAACTTATATCTGGTTAATGATTATCTTATGCATGACAAAGATTTTCAGAAAAACGTTGAGACAAGGTTAGATATATGAGATCACCTTGCAACGATATTTTTATACAGTTATAAGCTGAAACTCTGTGTATATTATGCATGGAAGAGGACTTCCTAGATTTTGAAAAGTATATATACATATATACTGAATATTTTGTGAATTGGTCGCGTTAAGATATTAAACTTGGTTCATTTCTTCTTGACCAAGACTTTCATGAGTACTATGAGAATGCTCATATATTGTTAATTATTATACATATTATTTCGGTGGGCTTGTAGCTCACCCTTGCTTTCTTCTTTCATCACAGAATAACAGATAGACCAGATGAACAGGATCAAGCTCCCAATTTACGAGCGGATAGGAAACGTTCCGCAGTTTCCTGTAGGCGTTGATGCCGCTGTAGCTAAGGTAGGAATTACCAATAGGCTAGGCTTTCAACTTCTGATATACCAGACTCATGTATACTTATGAATTGTAATAATGGCAAAGAAATGTAAATTTATTCAGAAATCCTTTTGAGGTGTAATGGCTTATAATTGTGAAATAAAATGACTTGTCATATTTTTGGATATTCATCTCTGAGACTATAACTTATGGTGTGTGTGTATATTGTGGGGTCACAATACGCAGTAGTTGGTTGATTATTAAGATTAAGTATTATTAAGGGAAATGGAACTCGTGACAACCCGGATCCCCGACCCTGGATTTGGGGGTGTTACACTGGGGTTGGATGATGGTTGTTGGATGGCTAGTTGAATTGTTGAATGGTTGTAGTTGAATTGTTGAATGGTTGTTGGATGATTTTCATGGGTTTATGTAATTATCAAACAGTATCTTGCAATATTTTTAATTAAAGCGTTGCATTTGATATTTGCATGTTGCATTATAAATTACTAGTACTGTTTTTACCAGAAATTGTGGTATTGCATTAATTATTTAAGTGTTCCCTTAAATTATGTTCTACTGTGCTAAAACAAGAGCAAAAGCGTTGCATTACATACCACTGACGTGGCATGGGGACCACTGCTGACGTGGCATGTGGGCCCCAACTGCTTACATGGCATCCACGTGTAATTTCTGTGGGGACCAGTGCTGATGTGGCGTCTACGTGTCATATGCTGACGTGGCCTTAATGTGGGCCCCACAGATGACGTGGAGTTTTACATCTCTCTTATGTCAGATGCAACGCTGCTTGGTGTTGCATTTGATGTATTTACAGTTGCATTACATCTATTAGGCAATGCTTATTGGTGTTGTTTTAGACACCCAAAAAGCGTTGCATTAGGCCTCTAATGCAACGGCCGCAGATGTAACACCCCTTGGTGTTGCATTATTAAAAATGCAACGCTTTTCGGTCATAAGGCAACATTAGAAGAGCATAGCATTTGAGCACTTATGGCGTAGTGTCATTGAAATCAGCATCTAAAATTGGTGTTGTTGGTGGACTTGGTTGAAGAATGGTTGGAGCTTCTAAGTACAGAACCTCAGGCACAACCAAGTTGTGAATATCTATTTCAGCACTTGTACCTGGGTCTTCAGCATGTACTTGTTCAATGATAGGAGACACAGGAGGTGTAGACACTCTGTCTTGAGCATTTTCTTCAGCTTGAATTGGTGACAATGGAGCTGTAGATTCAGTGGCTTCAACAAATTCTGGTTGTGTAGATGGAAGAGATTCAATCACAATTGGCTCCTTTGGGATCAGAGATTCCTGATCTCCTTCCTTAGTTGCTGCTTCCACATCCTCTGAATCTGACTCAACTATGTCCCTGTTAGCTCTTTGTTTCTTCCATCTCTTCAAGGGTGGAGAGACTTTGGGAGCTTTGTCATCAGAATTTATCTTTCTAAGCCTTTTGAGGGGCCTAGAACTCCCAGTTTCCTGTGTTTTATGAGGAGACACTTCCTTAGCTGCTTCAGCAACAGATTCTAATGTTTGAACCTGTGCCTCATCTTCTGATTCATCTCTTAGAATCATCTTCCTTCTCTTTTGTTGTGTCTGAGGTACAGTCTTTGTCCTCTTTTCTCTAGAAGAAGAATGCTTCACTGGAGTATGTGCTGATGGTTGATTGGCATGATCTGATGTGAGTGGTTGTTGAGTGACAAGAGTAGGTACTGATGGCTATTGTGGGTTGGTGGGTTGGACATCAGGATATACAGTTGTATAGGTTTCTGGATCAGCATTTACCAAGACTTGTTTTACTGATTGAGGGATTTGTAAAGGTCTCATCACTTTTTTGTTGGTATCAGAGTTTAACAGGTCATTAAAGGCCCTTTTTGCAAGCTTAAAGGGTGAAATTAAGTCACTGAATAGTTGGGGTTCATCAGCACAACAGTAACTATATATAAGCTAACATAATCTAGCAAAATATACTACATTCCTATTTCTGTCATCCTATCCCCTATAAAACCTAGCACAACACTTGCATAATCAAAATGAGTTTGATTTATAAGAGCGTACCCGATTTGCTGACTCAGAATGGGAATAGCATCAAAGTTGGAGCATTTATTTGTGAATGCCTTGGTGATGCAGTCAAAGCAATAACTCCATTCCTTTATGATATGTGATCTTTTCAATTGACCCAGCTTTCCCAGGCTTTGCTCATAGCCCAAATTTGCCATAAGCTGTTGTAAAATAGGCGCCTCCAATGTTGAGAATGTACAGTCTTCAGGTAAATTGAGAGCTTTACGAATAGTCGATTTAGTAACCACATACTCGACATCGCCTGATGTGAAAATTATGCTTGGAGAACCAGCACCACCACCATCATCATATAACCCAGTTCGCCAGAATGTCAGCACTTGTTTGCCAGAAATAGATTGAGGTTGAGATAGAGCATACCCAATCTCACTATGAGTTAAGAAATCTTGTACAAAATGAAGTTCCGAAGGAGCTTCACTCTTAGTGAGAATGGCAGCATAGTTGTTGGGGACGAACTTTGCTCCATTAAAGATTATATCCTTGGGTGCCATTGAAAACGAGTGAGAATTTAGAATGCCTGAAAGGTGTTTGATAAAATGTCTGTATAGTAAACCGTCAGAAAATATGAGAGTATCAGAAAAAGAGAGAGAGTGAATAGAATAGAAATATAAATAAAAGATTTGAAAATCTTTTATCTCTTTTACTTAGACACCCCACGTGACAACACTTATTGAGAAGTGGAACAGATGTTACACCTGTCAGCCATGCAGTAGTTAAGACAGGAGTTAATGGGCACGGGAAATTAGTAATGATTACTATGCACATGCAGTTTTTCAAAAAAAACTGTTCCCACTAAACAAATGATTATGACTGTCTTTATCTCACATAAACCAATATTCTGATAAAATATAACCGTTCAAGTATTGACTTAAAAAAAATCAAGGAAATAAATACTGCCACGTCAGTATCAAACTTGATTATTATCAGAATTTAGAAGTCATCAGAATATTTACTCAAAAGTGAATGTTTATTTCTATAATTCTTCACACAAATACTGATATGGTTTCAACAGAACTTAATCATCAGAACTTCCATCAGAACCTGTCCTCAGAATTTATGCAACTAACACTTAAACTGTTCATCTAAAAAAACATTGATCACCATAGTAATTTTCATCATTCATATGGAGTGTAAGTGTGTGCATTAAGCTAAATATCAGAAAAAGAGTAAAGTCTAATTCACTTCAGTATATATTAGAAATAAGGCATAACTAAGAACTTTGCTCAAAATCTGTCATTAGTCTGAAGTCTACTATAGAATGAGTTCATGCATGAGTCCACCTCAACTGTTTTGTGCTCATTTTATGCATCTTTTGAAATTCCTTTTTACAGTGGCTTCTCAGTGTAAGTGAGTCACGATTGCTTATCAGAGTTTATGCTGTTATCAGAGTATTTCTCCAGTAATCAGAGAATGTGAAAAGTCACCTAGAAAATTTTATTTTGCTTTTCTAATGCATATTACTTAATACCAGCAATGCACTTGGGTCTTCCCTTCCACATATATTTTTCTCTAGATCTCAAAGGAATACCTGATATTTATTTCTTTTCTTTATTTTTTCTTTTGATAAGTAAGGCTTATCAGCACTTAGTACATCCATAAGATTTACAAACATCAGAACTTAATAGATAAGAAGCATTATTCTAGTTTTTGACTTAGTAATAAGATACACAAAGTAAACCTAACCAAGCTCAATATCAGAGTTTGCTTGTGTTAAAATATTTCCACATAAACAATTACTTCAAACATGGGATCTTTAGTATATTAGAGACTACTAGGTCAGCATCTAGCACAGTTATCCTTATTGGATTGAATAGTCACAGAAACATTCATATCACTATCAGAGTTTAGAAGTTCACATCAGACAGTAATCAGCACTAAGGTAAATTTCAATTTATCACAGATTTCATAAAGATAGTAATATCTGTAAATACTGATCATAAAGTCTGATGTATCAGAACATAAACTAGACAGATTTAGAGAAAGAACCTGAAACCATTCCAAGTTCATTTACCAATCTTGTAAAACTAGCTTCACATAGTGGTTTTGTGAAGATATCTGCTAGTTATTGATCTGTTGGAACAAAATGCAATTCCATTGTACCTTCCATCACATGCTCCCTTATGAAGTGGCCTAATGCTGATATGTTTTGTCATTGAGTGCTGAACTGGATTACCTGTCATACCAATAGCACTTTGATTATCACAGTAAATAGGAATTTTAGAAAATTCTAACCCATAATCCAGTAACTGATTCTTCATCCAAAGAATCTGTGCACAACAGCTTCCTGCAGCAATGTACTCTGCTTCTGCAGTTGATGTGGAAATTAACTTTTTTTTCTTGCCAAGAAACTAATATGCCTCCAAGAAATTGGCAGCTTCCACTTGTGCTTTTCCTGTCAATTTTGCACCCTACAAAATCTGCATATGAGTATCCTATTAGCTTAAAGTCTGATTCCCTAGGATACCACAATCCCATATCAGCTGTACCCTTAAGATACTTGAAAATTCTTTTCACAACTGTTAAGTGAGGTTCTCTTGGATCTGCTTGAAATCTTGCACAAAGACAGGTAGCATATATGATATCAGTCTACTTGCAGTTAGATAGATTAATGATCCAATCATACCTCTGTAATCAATAATATCTACTGATGTACCAGTATCCTTATCCAATTTTGTTGCAGTGGCCATAAGAGTGGATGCACTTGTACAATCTTGCATTTTAAATTTCTTCAACAAATTTCTGGTATACTTAGATTGACAAATAAAAGTTCCTTCTTCATTCTGCTTGACTTGAAGGCCCATAAAATAGCGAAGTTCTCCCATCATACTCATTTGATATCTTGACTGCATTAGCTTGGCAAACCTTTTACAAAGTCTGTCATTTGTAGAACCAAAAATGATATCATCAACATATATCTGCACCAAAAGTAAGTCATTTCCATGGTTGAGATAGAATAAAGTTTTATCATTTGTCCATCTGTTAAATCCACTTTCCAAAAGAAACTGAGCTAATGTCTCATACCATGCTCTTGGAGCTTGCTTAAGGCCATAAAGTGCTTTATCAAGTCTATAAACATGATTAGGAAATTTTGAATCTACAAAACCTGGAGGTTGTTCAACATATACTTCTTCTTCCAATTCTCCATTAAGAAAAGCACTTTTTACATCCATTTGAAAGGCTGTAAACTTTTTGTGAGCAGCATAAGCGAAAAATATCCTTATGGCTTCCAGTCTAGCAACTGGTGCAAATGTTTCATCATAATCAATACCTTCCTGTTGAGAGTATCCTTTTGCAACCAGCCTTGCTTTATTCCTTGTAATTATGCCATCACTATCAGTTTTGTTTCTGAACACCCATTTTGTACCAACAACTGATCTGTTCTTTGGTCTTGGCACTAGGGTCCAGACTTTATTTCTTACAAATTCATTTAACTCTTCCTGCATTGCTTGCACCCAATCAGCATGTTGAAGAGGTTCTTCCACTTTCTTTAGTTCAGCTTGAGAAAGAAAAGAATGATAGAGACATTCATTTGTTGTTGTTGTTCTAGTTCTAACACCTGCTTCAGGATTTCCATTAATCAAGTCAGGTGTATGTGCTTTAGTCCACTTCCTTACAGATGGGAGGTTATCTCTAGAACTGGATGCTCCCCCATGATCCATGCTGTCTCCATCAATATTTTTTGATGCTCCCCCTGAAATTATGCTCTCTGAGTTGGATTCCTCAGAATTTGAGTTTCCAGAATTATCAGAACTTGGCCCATCAAAATTTGATGAATCAGAACTTGAAGAGCCTATTCTAGGTTCTGATGCTTCTTGAGATGTGGTTGGATCTTCAATATGCTCCCCCTGCATAGGTGCATTTTCCTTTGACGTAGTCACCACAGTTTCAATAACATCAGAGTTTAACCCATCAGAGTTTAACCCATCAGAGTTTGCAGTATCAGGATTTAGAGTATCAGAATTTACAGAATCAGAATTTAAAACTTCATTCTCAAATCTCAGCTGATCATGATCATTGAAATCTTCAAGTCCAGTAATCTTCTTATCATCAAAAGAGGCATTGATAGATTCCATGACAACCCTTGTTCTTAAATTGTAGACTCTGAAGGCTTTTGTGGAAATTGGATATCCTACAAAAATCTCTTCATCAGCTTTTAGATCAAATTTGGATAGCTGTTTAGGATGATTCTCTAAGAACAAAACACTTGCATCCAAATACATGAAAGTACTTCAGATTTGGCTTCCTTTTCTTCACCATCTCATATGGTGTCTTTCCATGTTTGTTGATAAGTGTTGCATTCTGAGTAAAACAAACAGTCTGCACAGCTTCAGCCCAAAAGTAGGTTGGTAACTTTGCATCATCTAGCATAGTTCGCGCAACTTCAATAAGAGTTCTATTCTTTCTTTCGACAACTCTATTTTGCTGTGGAGTTCCAGGAGTAGAGAATTCCTGCTTTATTCTTTGGTCTTTGCAGAACTCTTCCATAATCATATTCTTGAATTCAGTGCCATTATCACTTCTTATGATTTTTACAGAGTCTTTGACCAATTTATCCAGTTGCTTGACATGATCAATCAAGATAGATGTAGTTTCACTTTTTGTGTGCAAGAAATACACCCAAGTGTATCTTGTGAACTCATCCACTATAACCATAGCATATTTCTTCTTTGCAATTGACATGACATTGACTGGACCAAATAGATCAACATGCAGTACGTGATAAGGCTCAAGAATTGAAGATTCAGTTTTGCTCTTGAATGAAGATTTTCTTTGTTTTGCCTTTTGACATGAATCACAAAGGCCATCAAGAGCAAATACTGATTTTGGCAGTCCTCTCACAAGATCTTTCTTGACTAGTTCATTTATATTGTTGAAATTTAAATGAGAGAGTTTTTTGTGCCAATCCCAGCTTTCTTCAATTGATGCTCTGCTTAACAGACAGATTGCAGAACCATCAGAACTTGTTGAAAGCTTGGCTTCATAAATGTTACCATGCCTATATCCCTTCAGAACAACTTTGCCTCTAGATTTGCTTACAACTTCACAGTGTTCTTCAAAGAAATCCACATGATAACCTCTGTCACAGATTTGACTAACACTCAACAGATTGTGTTTAAGTCCTGAGACTAGAGCTACTTTTTCAATGATGACATTCCCAAGATTGATATTGCCATATCCCAGAGTTTTTCCTATGTTGTTATCTCCATAAGAAACTCATGGGCCAGCTTTCTCCATAAAGTCTGATAGCAGGGCTTTATTTCCAATCATATGTCCTGAACATCCACTGTCCAGAACTAGGATGTTTTTCCTGTTGCCCTGCAATCACAAAGACCACTAATGATTAGTTTTAAGGACCCAGACTTGCTTGGATCCTTTAGCCTTATTAGGTTTGTTAACATTTGTAGCGGATTTAACATCAGAGTTTATGTTAACATTTTTCTTATCAGAATTTACAGTATCAGACTTTGCATCAGAACTTACACTAGAAGGAATAATGCTAACTTTCTTTAAAGAAGGTTTTATTTGATAATAATTATAGTACAAACTATGATATTCCTTACAAGTATAAATGGAATGCCAGAAACTACCACAATGAAAACAAGGATTTTGTGGCTTAAACCTAACAGACTGACTCTTAACTCCTGACTTAGAAGGTAAGGAGTTTATATTCTTATTCTTCCTGCAAAAAGAAGCCAGATGGTTAGAATTTTTTCACAGTTATAGCATTTCTTTCTAGGAGCATTAGGAACAGACATATAATTATTGCTTTTATTCACACCTTCCTTTCCATTCCTATTTTTCCTAGGTGGCTTTACCTTGTTTACATTCTTAATCTCTTTCAGCTTATACTTAAGTTGCTTCTTTGTCATTAAGCCTATGTTAACTTCAGCTGGTTTATCCTGTTTTAATTTGTCAGAAGTTGACTCTGCCTTAACTTCTGTATCATTATCTTTCATCTTTTCAGAATCAGACTTTACAGTTTTAGCTATAAACTTAACATGATTTACTTTTGGCTTAGTATTCTTTTTAACAATAATTGGCTTAATTTGTTCAGTTTCTGTTTCACTTTTACCATCTCCATAACCTAAGCCCTCTTTCCAGTTTCCACTACTTAGTAAATTCTGAGTTGTTCTGCCAGAGTTAGTCCAAGTCCTGATAATCTCTCTTTCCTTTTCTAACTCAGTTTTTAGAGATTGATTCAATTTTAACACTTCATCTCTAACATAAAAAGCATCATCGCTTTCTTTCTGAGTTTGATGGAACATAACTAACTCATTTTTTAAATAGTCATTCCTTTTCTTAAAAGCCAGATTTTTAGAAGTTAACCTATCACATGTTAAAGTCTGATCTCTATAACTAATTAATATGGTTTTAAGATAAGATCTCAACTCAGTAATATCATCAGTATGAAAAGCATAAGTTTTTTAAGGTACCTTTAACTCAGCAGCTTCAGAACTGCTATCAACATTTGCCATCAAGGCATAGTTCACCTTATTTTCAGAATCTGAAGTGTATGTCCAGCTTTTCTTCTTTATGACAAGTGCCTTGCCTTTGTCACCTTTTTCTTTCTTGCAATCAGGAGATATGTGGCCTTTCTCACCATAATTGTAGCATTTAACATTTGAGTAATCTCCTTTGTCAGACTTTCTTGCTTTGCCTTCAGATTTTCTGAATCCTTTCTTATCAGAACTTCCACTTTTTCTGGAAAACTTCCTTCCCTTTCTGAATTTCCTGTAGGCTATCTTTGTGATGCCCTTCACCATAAGAGCACACAATTTCATCATCTCTTCATCAACATCCATCTCAGATAGACTTTCAGTTTCTGAATCCTCATCACTATCAGAACTTGATGACTCAGTATCAGACTTTGTGATGAGAGCCTTTCCTTTGCCTTTCTTTAAGGCAACCACTTTGGGGGATTCCTCCTCAGCCTTAAGAGCAACTGTTCTTGACTTTCTCCCATGCCTCTTGCCTCTTTGATCCATCTCAAGTTCATGAGTTTTGAGCATACCATAAATTTCATCAAGAGTAGTTTCATCAAGAGCATAGTTGTCTCTTATAGTAGTTGCCTTCAAATCTCAACTTTCAGGAAGAGCTAAAAGGAATTTAAGATTAGTATCTTCAAGATAATATTCCTTATCCACCAGTGACAGATCATTCAAGAGTTTGACAAATCTGTCATATAAACCAGTTAATGACTCATCAGGTTTTGAGTCAAAGTGCTCATACTCTTGAGTGAGTATAGTCCTCCTATTCTTCTTAATTGAATCAATTCCCTAACATCTTATCTTCAAGGAATCCCTTATCTCTTTTACAGTCTTGCAGTTAATTACCTTGTTTGACATGACATTATCAATGGCACTATGCAGCAAATGTCTTACCTTTGCATCCTTAGAAATAGATGAGATATCTTCAGCTGTATATTCACTTTTCTCCTTTGGTACAGTCTGTGTTGGCTGATCTGCAACTACAACAGAGAGCTTGGTTGGCTTATGTGGTCTTTCATTAATTCTGTCAAGGTATTCTGGATCTGTAGCTTCCAGAAACATAGTCATCCTCACTTTCCATATGGGATACTCAGAAGGTTTCAGTATGGGAACCCTAATAGTCTCATATCGATTGTGGATTTGAGTCTTTGGAGTTTCTTCAGTTTTGGTGGGCTTGGTTGGAGTTTTCTCTTCTTCAGACATGATTGTTTTGGATCTTTACTGTATATGTGTTAACAGATTGGCTCTGATACCACTTGTTAGGTCACACACACTGTAGAAGGGGGTTGAATACAGTGTATACTACAATCAAATCGAATTAAGAACACAAGTATGAAACACAGAATAATCTTATTAATAAAACAGTATTACAATGGAACCGTTCTCTCTCAGTGATGAACAAATATCACGAGAGCTTCTACGGTTACAACGAATAATATTCTCGATTAAGATAACACATATAGTGTAAACCCTATGCTGTGTTTATATAGACACACAGTTACAGGATAAACTTCTAATTGATATCGAACATAAGTCTGCATCCTAAAATATATCAATTAGTTATCCTTTTCCTCCAAGTATTCTATTCTTCATAGAATTCTTCTCCATGCATATCTCTTCTTGTGTTTGTCTTAATCTTCTTTCCTTCAATCAGCCGCCTTCCTTATCTGAACGTCTTCTTAAGTCCTGATATTATCTCCTGATAAATATCTTCTGATATCTTAAGTTCTGATAACTTAAGTTCTGATATCTTAAGTTCTGACTTCAGTATAAGTACTGATTTCCAGTTAAGGCCTGAATTGTCATGTTATTCAAGATCTGAAAAATAAACACAAATCATTATTAGATATGACATCACAAATATATCTAATAAAGCAGTATAAAGATACCAGCCTTTGATAAGACTAACTACACAGACACTGAGAAAGAAAAAGTCTCTCTTGACATTGGGCTACAACTAATTCTGATAGAGTCACTTGATAATGTTATGTACAACAATATTGTCAAATATGACATAGCCAAGCAAATCTCGGAGAAGATTGAGATAGTGTGTGAAGGTACAGAGGAAGTTAGGTCAAACCATAGAAGATTACTAGTGTCTTAGTATGAGGCTTTTATGGCAAAACCAAAGGAGAGTTTTACTGATGTGTTTGAAAGTTTCAATAAGCTAATTAATGACTTGCAGCTTCATGACAAGTACTATGAAGCTGAGGAGGTTAACTTGAAATTTTTGCTTACCCTTCCTGACCATCTTGAACAGAAAATATCAGCCATAAGAGAAGGAAAAGACTTGAGCAGGATGACACTGGAGGTGTTATATGGGATTTTGAAAACATATGAACTGGAAATGATTCAAAGAAAATCCTTAAGAACTGATCAAGGGAATATTGTTGCCGGAACAAGTGCACCAGTTGTTAATGAAAACAATTCATCTGATGATTAATTAGAGATCCAGACTCCAGCTTCCTCAAGCATTAAGCAAAAGAACAAGGAACTAATGAAGCAAGTCATTCTGGAACTTGAAGAAGATGAGTTCTATACATTGGATGAACCGGATGAGTTAGATCAATCCATTGCTTATCTGGCTAGGAAATTCTCTAATATTAGAGTGAAAAGGCCAAAGTTCTTCAAGAGTACAGGACATAAATTTAATAAGGACAACAGCTGGAAAGGAAAGGGACAGTACACTCCTGTGGCAAAAGTGGCTACAAGACTGGATCTGTTGACAGATAAAAAATAAGGTGCTTCAATTGTGATGAATTGGGCCATATTGCTGCTAAATGAAGGAAGCCTAAAAAGGTGAAGAAAGATAAAGCCTATCTTGAGTTGGAGGCAAAGTATGAAGCTCTCTTGAAGAAGCAATATGGTGAAGCTTACATTACAGAAGGAAAGAGTTGGGATGATTCCGATAATGATGAAGATGAGGAGGTTGGAAATTATGCACTCATGGCCTTGGAGCAAGGAGAGTCATCCTCATCAAAAATTGAGGTACCAAATTTTACTACATCCACATCCACACTAGCATGGTGGCAGCTACTAAGGAGGTTAGTAGGCTGTCAAAAGCTAATGAGAAGCTTGAGGTTGAGAAGCAAAATTTGGAACTTCAGCTTGTTGAGCTTGAAACAGTCAAGCAGGAAAATGACTATCTACAGAACAAGCTGAGGTGTGCTAGTGAGATAGAAGCTGTGTTGAGGGAGAAGCTAGAAAAGAATGAAGTAAAGTTGAAGTCTTTTATAAATGCTTCTCAGTTAGTTGATCGGTACCATGAGAAGAACGAGCCATGTGCTAATACATCTATTGGTCTTGACTATGATTCCTTGAACAACAACAAAAAGAATAAAGGTGACAAGGGCAAAACAACTGTAAATGAAAATGTCTCAGCTATGCTGAGAAAGGTTGATTCACCTTTGTTCAAGGCATGTAAAGTCAATTTCAGTGAAAAGGAGTTGGTGATAAAGCAAGAACTTGATGATGAGGACAATGAGAAGAAATGCACAGAAACAACTCCAACTCCTAAAACTGAGAAGAAACCCATGGTGGATCAAACTCCCAAGAAGCCAATCAAGGAGGTTAAGACTGAGAATGCAGGAAAGAAGAAAAAAAACAGAAATGGGAAGATTAGGATAAATAAGAGCAATAACTTTGCATTTGTTGCAGATGCTCCTAGGAAATATTGTCAGAAATGTGGCTCTACAAATCATCTAACTCACCTTTGTAAAAAGGCTGTTAGTGACTCAAGATTGGGAGCATGTAAATATAATGAAGCAAAGACTGAAGACCCCTATTCTTTCTGTGATACGTTTGATTGCATTCCTTGCAACATGAAAGTAATCACAAGTTACCACAAGCTGAGAGTAGACCTCAAAGAAGTCAATATTGGGTCTCCAGCTAAAAGGGAACATGCAAATCAATCAATGAACACCATTCTTTCTGAATCAAGTCATTCTAATTCTGCAAATTCTGTTAACAAGAAGAAAGAACCCAACGCTGCTTGGGTAGCTAAACACACTTAATTCTCATTGTGTGCAGGGAAAAATGAAGAAAGTCATATGGATCATAGACAGTGGATGCTCAAGACATATGACAGGTGATAAGGCCTTGCTATCACAGTTTAAGATGGCTGGCCCATTAGTGACTTTTGGAGACAACAACAAAGGTTTCACAATGGGATATGACAAGTTAATTTCTGAAAATATTGTCATTGAAGAAGTAGCACTGGCTATTGGTTTACAGGTGAATCTCCTAAGTGTCAGTCAATTCAAAGATAGAGGATTCAATGTTTCATTTGACAAAGAAGAATGCTTAATCATCAACAAAAAGACTAGCGAAGTTTCTCTGAAAGGAGTAAGAAAGGGAAGCCTGTTTGTTGCAGATTTACACTCAGCAAACAAGGAAGGAATTTGTTGCTTCTACATCAAGGCATCTGTAGAGCAAAGAAATTTGTGGCACAAAAAACTCTCTCACCTGAATTACAAGGAAATCAACACCCTGGTGAAAAAGAAGTTAGTGAGAGACATGCCAAATCTAGAGTTTGCTAAAAATGAAGTTTGTGAGGCTTGTCAAAAAGGCAAAATGAAAAAGTCAAGTCACAAGAGTAAAACTGTGAATTCCATAAGTGCACATTTGCAACTTATTCACATGGACTTATTTGGACCTGTTAGTGTCTTATCAATTTCATGGAAGAAATATGCACCTGTGATGGTGGATGACTACTCAAGATACACACGGGTAAAATTTATGCATTCTAAGGATGAAACTCCACACATCAAAATTGAACACATCAAGAAGATTGAGAAACATGCTGAAGATCAGAACTATGTGAAAAGATTAATGAGTGACAATGACATATAATTCAGAAATACAACCTTAACTGAATTATGCAAAGACAAGAGTATTATTCAAGAATTCCCAGCTACCAGAACACCTCAGCAAAATGGAGTAGTTGAGAGAAAGAATAGAACACTAGTAGAGGCTGCTAGAATAATGATGCAAGATGCCAAACTGCCAACAAGTTTTTGGGAAGAAGTTATCAACACTGCATGCTATACTCAAAATAGATATCTTATTAACAAGAATCTTGGCAAATCACCCTACTCAATCTTATAATCTTATAAAAGAAAGCCTACTGTGAAACATCTTCACGTGTTTGCAAGCAAGTGTTATGTTTTGAAAGACAACTCCGAATATGTGGGAAAATTTGACTCTAAGGTTTTTGAAGCAATTTTTCTGGGATACTCATTGGAGAGAACTGCCAACAAAGTCTATGTGCTTGAACAAAAGAAAATTATGGAAATCACATATGTGACTTTTGATGATGAAAAATGTCCAGTCTTGGAATGCCTTGATGAAAATGAAGTTGAGGCCCTTAAATTTGAAAATCTCAACAATGATAGTGATTCTGAAGATGAAGCTGAAGTCAACACAAACAACAGAATGGATGAAGAGTCAACTAAACTAGTGAATCATGAGAATGGAAACTCATCTCAAAAACTTGAATTTGATAGCACAAACTCAGGGGGAGAAAGAGGAGAAAGTTCTTCAAGTCATGCCAATAATAAAGAAAATGCAGAAAATTCAAGTCAACAAACTCACACCAAGAAATGGGATAGGAGTCACACAAGAGAAGCAATTATCGGTGATCCAAATGCTGGAGTGAGAACTAGAAGTGCAACTGCAAATGAATGTCTACATGCATGCTTTCCGGCATAAGTTGAACCTAAGAAAACTGAGGAAGCTCTACTTGATCCTGATTGGATATCTGCTATGCAAAAGGAGCTAAATCAGTTTGAAAGGAACAAAGTTTGGAAGTTGGTTCATGCACCAAAGAATAGAAGTGTAATTGGAATAAAGTGGGTGTTCATGAACAAAATAGATGAAAATGGGTTTGTGACAAGAAACAAAGCAAGGTTGATTGTAAAAGGCTACTCACAGGAAGAAGGAATTGATTATGATGAAACTTTTGCTCCAGTTTCAAGACTTGAAGCAATGAGAATCTTTCTTGCATTTGCTGCACATTCAAACTTTAAGGTGTATCAAATGGATGTAAAGAGTGAATTTCTAAATGGTGAGTTGGAAGAAGAAGTTTATGTGCAACATCCACCTGGCTTTGAAGATCCTGAATTTCCATATTTTGTCTACCAACTTCTAAAGGCTCTCTATGGACTAAAGCAAGCACCTAGAGTATGGTATGCCATCTGTCAAACTTTTCGCTTAAACATGGATTCAGTAGAGGTACAATTGACAATACTCTCTTCTACAAACAACATAGTGGTGATATGATCCTAGTTCAGATCTATTTGGATGAAATTATTTTTGGTTCTACTAATGAAAAGCTATGTCAAAGATTTTTAAAACTCCTGGAGAGTGAATATGAAATGAGTATGATGGGAAAGTTAAGTTACTTTATTGGACTTCAAGTCAGGCAAAGAAGTGATGAAATCTTTATCAGCCAAAACAAGTATGTTAAAGATCTATTGAAGAAGTTTGGTATGGTTGATTGTTCACATGCATCAACACCTATGCCTACAACTATAAATTTGGATGTAGATAAGAAAGAAAAAAGTGTAGACATTTCAGGTTATAGAGGAATGATTGGATCTTTGCTGTATTTGACTGCTAGTAGACTAGACATTATGTTTGGAACATTTCTGTGTGCAAGATTTCAAGACAATATAAAAGAATCATATTTGATGGCTGTGAAGAGAAGTTTTAGATACCTGTTGCGTAAAATATTGATGTGCAAGTGTACACAATCGCAAACATATAATATAGTAGTAAATACCAGATATTGTTCCTCAAGGACTGTATGTTTGTATAAATTGCAATTAATATCCAACAATTGGGTTATAGAATACATGAATTTTTTTTTGATTTATCTAATTAATTTTTTAATAACTAGATTAACTAATTAATAATAAGCTAGCAAAGAGAGTTGGATGTTCAAATACGAGAAGCCAAGTCAAGATAATTACTTCCTTTAATATGTTCATGTTGGTAATAAAGTAGTATAATACTACAACAAGATCACGGCTCATTAGCTAGAATTCAATGGTCATAGGTCCTCTGGAAATCATAACGGTATAATTTCTATAAAATAAACTAACATATGTCTATGCCAATTTACTCTTCAGAATTTATTTAAGCACCAATTCACAAAGCTATGCATGGTCACAATATATGTCTATACCATAATAATATTATAATCAAAAGATATAATCATGCACCATTCAAGTATTGTGTCAATTAACTATAACCCTCTCAGTATTATAATTAACTCGTTAACCTACTAGAGTTGATCAGACAATAGCAAGTATTAGCATGAAAAGCACTTGAACGAATAAACCACAAACTACATACAGTACTTTTTATCAAAACACCAACAATCACATACTAGGGTTCCATGAAAATCCTAACTCATATAATTTAGTTCATAATAAAGGTATCAAAACAATCCCAAAATAACCAACACATGTTCATAATAAGAGATACAAAAAGATTAGAGAAAATAAAGCCAAATAGATGTCTCCAATGGCTGAATTCTTCTCCGTTGAAGGCTTCTTCTTCTCCTTCCTTGTGCGGCTACTTGTCTCTTGTCTCCCTCTATGTATTAGGTCTCCTCTAATCTAATAATATATAATAAAAGTATTTTTAATGAATTAAAGCAAATATAAAGAGATTTCCCAATTAGAATTGAATTCCGAGAAAGTGAAAATTCGTAGTTGACTTTTGGGCTCTGATTCTGGACTGATTCGGCTGGATTATAATTTTAAAACCAATTCTGAATTTAAGCTCTTCTCATAAGCTTTTCATGGGCTGTTGAATCGTCAGAATCGGACTTCTAGAACTCCAGATATGGCCCAAATGTAGACTATACAGCTGGCTCATAAAATCCGATTTTTAATCAAATTAAACTCCAAATCTGATTTTGTAAACTCCAAACCTTCCTTTATTATATCTCCTTGATACCTACAATAAAATATTAATATTTATTAAATAAAAATCCAAATTAATGCAAAATAACCAAAATGTAGGGATAATATTAAGATAAAGTGCACGCTCATCAATACCTAATGAGGACTCCAAACTTGGGATTATGGTATCCTAAGGGAATAAGATTTGAAGCTGTTGGATACACAGATGGAGATTTTGCTTAATGCAGGGTGACAGAAGGAGCACTAGTGGAAGCTGTCAATTTCTTGAAAAAGACTTGTATCATGTGTAACGACTGAGAAATTACGTTTGTATTATATCTTAATAAAGATGATTTATATATTTTATTATGTCATTAAGTATGTTGAGTTATAAAATTCTAACTGTTATATGCTACGTGTATTCTGTTTTGTCAGAATGTGTTCTGGGTAATTATCAGGTGTTTTATTATAAGTTAAATGCTTTTATATCAAAAGTTGTACGGCCCAAATAGTGTTTTAATAGGTGATAATTCATATAAAATTATTGGCCTTATTTCGCATAGTATGGCTTATACTATAGCGATATTCTAAACATCCAGTCATTTTACAAATTTTCTCGTTTCACGAAAAACGACTTTTCCGGGCCCCTCTAGGTGTCAAAAGCCCCACAAAAATCATATTTTTATTTATATAGGACTATAAAATTTTCAAGTATCATTTTTCTTTGCATTTTTGTATTATTCCTAATTTTTGGAAATTTTTGGCATATATTTTGTATTTATTGGATATTTAAAAATTCAAAATTTATACCCAAAAATTATAAATTAAGGGCCAATTAATTTTACTAGATGTATAATTAGGGCCTTAATTTTAATTATGAGTATTTTTATTACTACTATAAATAGCTAATTTATTATTAAATAATTATTAAAAATAATAAAATCTGAAAAATCAGCTTTGGGGGTGAAGAACAAGTTCTTGGATTCAAGCAGAGTTTTCAACGTGATTCTGTTATCCAAATCATACATGTGAGTAACCAAATCAAAGCTGGTGATCTCTACTTTCTATTAACAGTATCAGTTTCATGTTTTGATTTTTGGATTTTAAATTCATAATTTAGGGTTCTTGACTGTGAATTGGGAGTTTTTGATTCTGGGCTTTTGGGGTGAAATTGATCATTGGGATAACTTGATATAACTGTTTATGATTGATTTGCACTATGAATTGCATCAAATGATAGCTCAAATTAGTAGTTCATACTTTAGGGTTTATGTGAAATTTGTTTTAATCGTTTTTGGTTTTACAGTAACCTGAGGTTGTTTTGATGATAGGGGTTTGATTATACAAGTTCTAAGCTTTATTTTAAGCTATTAATTGTAATTTTAATGTACAAAATAGTTAGTTTGGATTTTGGCCGGAATTGTTTGTGTTTTGGTCGGAGAAATTGTTGTAGGGGTTATCAGGATGTGATGTTGGTATGGTTGTGTTCCTGGTGCGAATTTGAGTGAAAACCCATGAAGAATCGATCCAAACGAAACGTGTTTGAACGGCAATCGAGCTCGTCGGAGTTGCAACGAAGCTCGCCGGCGTTCGTTGCCTTTCTAGCTGGAAAAGACGATCCAGGCAACTAGGGTTGAAGAAGACAACGGAGTTGTGTTCCCGGGAGGCTTGGGAGTAAAAACCCTCTGTCAATTGCATCATTTCATTACGAATTGGCTGGAATCCAGTTGTCGGAACTCCGCCGGGTTCTGGGTTGTGAAGAACACCGACGGGATGTTCTTGACAACCGGACCTGTTCCGTTTTTCTGAAAAAGAAACCCGATTTTGATTTTCAAAACCCAATTCCCGAGTTTTGATTTCTGTTTCTGAATTATTTTATTTTACTATTATTTTATAAAATTCAAAATTTAGTTTTAATTATTTAATAAATCAATTAATTAATTTGATTAGTTATTTGATTTATTTTATAAATAATCTGAATTATTTTCTTATTTTAGAAATTCTAAAATGTAATTATTTATTTATTTATTTATTTAATTATTTCTTATTTATTATTATATATTTACTTAAATTGATTAATCAGTTTAATTCAATAATTTGTAACAAATTCTATTTAATTCCAAAATTAGGGAAAATTATTTTTAAATCTGATTTTTCCTAGATAATTATTTAAAAATATATTTGAGGTTCAATTATATTTGAATAATTAATTATTTTGAACATTAATTGATTTATTCTTGTTTATTGCGTAATAATTGAACCGTTTATCTATTTAATCCAAACGAAAGCCCATAAACTCAGAAAAATGACCTGAATTCATTAAAAATAGTTTAAATCTTAATTTATTTCAGGAGCGAGTCGGCTTACGATATTTATTTAATTACAGACCTTAATATTTTTATACACGAGTCTAATAAATCCCAAAAAATTAGGAAACAAGTTAGACATGGTTTGGTAATTCGAGTATAGATCCGATTTCGATTCTAAAAATATTTTTGAGTCTAAAGTAACTATGTGCCTTACGTGTTATGTGGTTTATGTGAGTACTTGAGCCCTGATTGCTTGATAAATTATATACGGGTCAGATAGAATCGTATGGGTAGACGATAAGGGCTACGTGGCCTCAGTCTGAGATACGACTACGATGAAAGTCAACTAAATGAAAATCTTTCTTTGATAGATTGAACACCAACAAGGCGGATCAAGCCAGAGTTAGGGAACTGTGGACTACCCGATGTAGATCGTATACCAGGCAAGTTTTTTTCCTATTCTAAGTTCAGAATAGTGAATTGTTTTCAGATTTTGACGGCAGCTACACACTGTTCACTTCTATTCACAAACACTGATACACAACTGTTGTTCCTTTATTCATAATTCATTTTGATTCCTGATTTATCCTAATTCATTGAATCCTCTATTCATATTCCAATAGTTTACATACATATATACATATATTCCGATATTGCAATACATCAAAGCATATCGATTGTTCCAGATGTTGATCCATGGACTGGATGGTTACGATGTGGGCCGGGTATTAATAGGACCCTTGATTATTAGGCCATAGTGCATGGGTACCCTATATGTTGGTGGGTCTATGCAATTGGGTATAGATCCGCGCTATATTCTGATTGATCAGCAGGTTATAGTGCATATACTGGTTTTTGTATCCAGTCTAATTCATTGGTAATCGCCGATAGTAGCCTTCTTTCTTCCCTGCAGAAATATGTGGTTACTCGAATAATCAGATTACCGGTTCATTTAACATTCCCTTTATACTATATATATATATATATATATATATATATGTGTTGCAGGCTTGTTGAGCAATTATGGCTCACCCCTATTATTTTTATTCACCTTATTTTTCAGTTAAGGCCGAGAATGAAACTCATCCATACTTGAGTGGTCAAGAAGCTGGTCAGACGGTGGGACCCTCTGGCACCAAGGGTGCTAATTCCAATTCCAGAAGAGAGTTTTAAGATGCCCGAGCAGGTGTAGTAGAAATAGATGCAGATGTTGTTTGAATAAAAGAAACTTAGTTTAAAACTTGTGTAGATAACTGGTTTGTAATAAAGAAGGCTTGTAAGAATATTAATTTGGGTTATTTGTAATAAAGTTGGTGAGTTGTTCTTGCTTTCATACCTTAACCTTAAAAGATCCTGAGTAATAGTAGAAAGAGGTTATTATATGTTTATATTATTATCGTACATGTTTAATAATGTAATTAGTGGCAAGTAATCCCCCAGATCTAGACCCCGAATTTGGAGGATGTTACATCCTGGTATAGCAAGAAACAACAATCTGTGTCAACATCCACAGCTGAGGCTGAATACATAGCTGCTGGAAGTTGTTGTGCTCAAATGCTTTGGATTAGAAAACAGCTAATGGATTATGGCCTAGTGTTACAATTATGTGTGATTATACCAGTGCTATATCTATTGTGGTTAATCCAGTAAATCATTCTAGAATAAAGCACATTGATTTAAGGTACCATTTTATTAAAGAACATGCTACAAATGGTACCGTTGAGCTCATTTTTGTTCCAACATGAAAACAATTAGTTGACATTTTTACTGAACCTTTGGATGAAACTAATTTCACTAGACTTGTAGGTGAAATTGGAATGCTAAATTCTTCATCCTAAATGCAAGAACTCAACTAATGTTTTACAGCAGATTGATTTCTAATAAGTCAAAATTAATTTGATTTAATTGGAAATTAACTGGAATATGAGTTATAAATATTTCAAAAATCTCTACATATTTATTTTCAATTCAAAATTTAGCTTGGATTTTTTTAATTCTAAGAAAACTATCTCAATATTAATTTATTCAATATGTGAAATTAGCATAAGACATATTCAAAAAGAACAAAAGTATATAGAGAACCGAGTTCTCGATAAGTCTAACTGACTTCTCGACAAGTCATTTTAAGACTTCTTGAATGAGTTCTCGATAAGTCATTTTTCTGACTTCTCGAAGGACATCTCGACAAGCATTATTATGACTTCTCGATAAGCCATTGTAGAGATCTCGGTAAGTGATAATTCACAAGAGCTCTCTACAAGTATAAATTTTAGACTTATCAATAACTTAAAACTGAGATAATTTAATTTAATAAATTATTTTGGCAAAATACTTTTGATAAAATCCTTCTGATTATATTTTAATTTATTCAAATAAAAATTGAAAACAATTCAGTCAATTCAGGACAAACTGGGTATTTATTTGACATCTCGATAAGTCATTTTCTAGTTCTCGATAAGAGTCAGGAAAATAACATATCGATATGTATCTATTATCTCAATATGACTTCTCGATAAGCAAATTCTAAACATTTATTTTGAGTTCTCGATAAGTCATTTACCTTTTACTATAAATACCCATACATCTCGACATACACCTCTTTACGCCTTCGAGATCTCTAAGTGACCTAGTTTTTCCAAATCCAAACCGTTTTCTCTCATTTCAAGCTCTTTCTCTCTAATTTTTCTTACCCATTCAAATTCAAACTCTTCAAATAGCATCAAACACAGTTACACCTTTCATCCCAAATGAGGGCACCAACTATCCTGCTTTTACAGATGCAATCAAGCTCCTGACAGTTTCAAGAGCTTTGTGAAGTTTCTTTCTGAAACTTACTTTGCAGGTTCTCTAACTGCAAATCCACTATACTTGGATGTTCTTAGGGACTTCTGGAACACAGCTGTGATAAGGACAGTGGTGCATGAGAACTAAGCTTTGTCTATGGTGGTTAACTGCTCCATTCAAGGCCAATAGGTGGAGTTTTCTGAAGATGATGTCAACATGGATTTGGGAATTCCTACTGACAACTTGGTGGAGGTTTCAACACAAGATGAGCTAGCTGAGTTCATGGACTTCATAAACTACAGTGAAAGAATCAACTTGGCCAGCCTGAATAAGAAGTACCCGAGGAGGGAATGGTCTTTCCTTTTTGATTTAATTGTGAGGGCATTCACCTGTAGGAAGACAGGGTATGACAACATTTCAAGTGTTGTTCAGAAGCTGGTGTTCTCTATGGCTCACAACAGACACCTCAATGTAGGACACCTGATAATGGAGGAGCTAAGCACCAGGCTAACAATGCCTTTGACATTACGAGGTAAGGAATTTTTCTTCCTAGATTTATAATATTTGCTTTAAATCATAAAGTGCATGACATTTATATGCTTAATGGTATAGATAGAACTAAAATAGGCAACTATAAATAAGTGTCCAAATTTCTATTTGGCTCACTCATTACAAAGAACAAGGTATCTGTAAGTCTTAGAATCACTCTATTTATGTTGGAGAGATTCAGGACTTACCTTTACCCAATGCCTGACATGAGGTCTACAGTAACAATTAGCACAATTATGGCTCCTATACCCGTGGAAGCACAAACACAGGAACACCAACATGGGCCTTCCCAAACTGAGACCCCTTTTTCTTTACCAGCAGAAGCTAGGAAACCAACCACTTCATCCTCTCAAAAGGGTGAAGTGAGTAAAAAGAAGAGAAAGTAAGAACCTTTGACTGTGATAAATGAGAGTGGGGAGGATCAAACTGAACCAGAGTCAACCTTGGTCAAGAAACCAAAGAAGGCAAAGCAAACTAAGTTGACCACTCAAGCTACCTCTGCATCCTCTTAAAAGGATGTAGTTGCAAAATAGGGCATAAAATAGACTCTAGGGGCATCCTCTCAACATGATGTCTCTATTGAAAATAGCACTCTCCCTAGTGCACCCTGTAAAGAGTCTGTACAAACAATTGAACACATTCAAGTGTATAAAAGTAGGAATAAGGATGGCACACACACAGATAGCACATCTTTTGAAGCTCCCTCATCTATTCAAGGGGAGCTTCCAACACTCAATCTTGAAATCACAAATCTAATATCTAAAATTTCTTCTTCAAACAATCAAACACTTGAATCTAACTCTCAAGTGTTGTCAAAATCAAGTGACATGGTTCATGAACCTATGCTCACCACCCAGGAACCATATCCAGTTGGTGAGAGGATACACTATAGGGTAGACCGTGATGACACCAACACAAACACAGGGATTTCATCAGTTTTTACTGAAGACCCTGTGGTATCTACTCAAGCACCTTCATGTGCTAAACAATCTTTACAAATTGATAGGTTTGAGGGTAGTACTCCTGAGGAGGAGCTATCTAAATCCTCTCCAATTCAATTGGAGGTTCCTCATGTAAGAACAACTCCCCTCAAAACCCTAGTTGAAATTGCCTTAACAATTGAAGCTAGGAGTTCAATTGCCAATGAGCTTGTTATAGGGGAGGCAAGTCAGACACATTCAAGTTCTAGCTCTTTGCAAGAAGAACACGAGTTTGAGGCCATGGTACATGATAGTAACCTGGTCAAATCCCCTCCAACTCAATTGGAGGTTCCCACAAGTGGTGAACAATATATTGTCATAACCACAGTTCCAACTGTGAGTCCAACTGTGGCATCTGTCACAGGTCATGTTACTGAACTTCAACCATCAACTTCAACCCAAACATACTTACCTTCCACATCAAACCCTTCACAACCACCATCTCATCTTATCTCTCAATGGTTTCAAGATGCCCAAGCTCAACCCCTTACAATGAATGATCATTTAGTTTATCAACTTTCTGGCCTAGCCAATATCACACAATAGCTTCTATCCACAAATATGTCCAATTAGGACTATCAAACAATCTTGCTATCTTATAAAACTGATGTTGAAGAGCAGCATCAAAAGATTATGAATGATGCTGAGTAGGATATAAATGTTGATTCTTGGCTAAGCATGGACTTCAGTTTGAGCATGGATGGGGTCTTAGCAAGATTTAGGGAAGAATATGTCACCATTCTGGAAAGCAATGCCAAGACCCTCACTCCACAAGAAGTATATAATGCTATGACAGATGTCTACAAAGCTCAACTTAAAGCTTTTCATCTAATGAGTAAAGCTCCACAATGGACTCTGACAGTCATGAAGACAGAATAAGAAGAATAGTGAGGGAGAGACTTGATCTTGTCCTTACTCAAGTTCAAATCAAGAACAAGTTTCAGACTTTTGTTGACCAAATGGCAAGGTTTGACATGACCACTATGGAGCAAAGCATTAAGAGTATCAAACAGTCCTTTGTTGCTCTCCATGAAGTTGTCCAGAATCACATAACTAGTACTAATGAGACAAGGCTCAAACTGGATCAACTGCATCAGGCTAGGTATACACCTTCAGCTCTGTTAATGGAAGGCATCAATGAATCTGTACAAGCTACTTTTGGTGCTCCTATCTTTTCAAGTTCTCAACAACCATTATCTACATCATCAAATCTCCAACTTCAATCTCTACAATATTAAGTTTCAACTCTACAAGCCTCTAATGACTCACTCACAGCTCAGGTTCAAGCTCTCACTTGTCTAGTGCAGAGTCAACATAATGACATCAAGACCCTGGTAGACTCCCACAAACATCTTTAAATACAGAACTCAGTTTATTTGGGAGCTATCTGTTAGTGTAGGTGCCCTAGAGGCAATACATTATTCTTTTAAATCTTTATGTCAGTTGATCATTCAATAAATGTATTTATTATGACCTTAATTACTGCGATATTTTGTTAGCATAATAAATGTCCTTAGAATTATGATACAAATTGTATAGTTTAAGTATATGACTTGAACTTGAGATTATATAATATATCATATTCTTAAAGGTCCTTAGTCGAGTATTATTATATAGGACAATAATAATACATAGATAGACTAGTATGTTGTTTGACAAGATAACCACATCTCATTGGTTATAAGTATGGGGATACTAAAGTCAATACATAGGTACATGTGAGAGTACATGGTACTGGACAGACCCACAGTGAGATTCTTCATGTTTAATAAAGTCATAAGAAAGACTCACGGTGATAATGGTGTAACGATCCTTTGACTTGAAATCATTATATTTCTATACGAGGATTAATATACTTTGACTACATTAAAAGTTACTTTTGATCGGGTGATGATAAAAGTGGACATCGGATATATCATGAGTCGTATGAGAAATATGAATGATAGATAAAGGATATAACCCTCCTATAATTAGGAGATATATTATTGGCCTCTTGATTGAGTGAGATTATAAAAGCATGGCCATGCTCAAATAATGATTTGTCTTGATAATCTACTCATGGATTAAGTAAACCCGGATTAAATATTGAAGAGGATGACTAAATACATGCCTCGAGTTTAATCTATAATATGTATGGTTAAAGGGATTATATTACACGAAAAACATTAATCATGAAAGGTTTTATCTAATCACGATTTAATTATTATTTAATTGGGTAACAATGATGTATTACTAGATACCGGTCATTGTTTATAATTTTATTAGAGAATAAAATTATTGCCAATTAAATAATAGCCTATAGGGTCGCACAAATAGAGCACTTAATGGAATAGTTAATTTAAATTATGGATTTAAATTAATTGATGATTGTTTGAATTTTATTATAATTAAGTAAGACTTAATTGAGATAATATATATTCGAATTAAAAGGAATGTTTTTGCCCATAATAATTAAGTATGACTTAGTTATTAATTAAATAATAAAAATTCATTTTTATTATTTAATCCAATACCTACTAGGGTTGGGCTTTGCTGTTATGGGCCTTTTTAATCAGCCATTATAAATACATAATGATAGGTTAAAGAGGCTTGTACGTTTTTGAGAAAACCCTAGCAGCAAAGAGAGGCAGAGGCAATTCAGATCGTCAAGAAGGAGGCTAGTACATCCATTTCGTAGTCAAGTTCGTGAGATGTTCTTGAAGGTGCTCGTGTGGATACCATAGAGGTGTTTCTCCGAGAGGTAGACACAAAGCGTGATAGCTAGGATCTCCGTTGAGTTCGTGAAAGTTAAGCTCTTGAAAGGTATGATTTGTTATCTCCATAATCTGCCCATAATTATACATGGATCCTGTGTTTGGGTTTCAAAATTTTTGTTTTATTTACGTTTATCCGCTACATTTTATGCCTTCGGAACCCAACAATGGCATCAGAGCTACGTGTATAAGGGGCTGATTTGGTTACGTGTTTACTGTATTTTTACAAGTATGCATGTGTGATGAGTCTGCCATGATAACAGTTATATTATATGAGTCTGCCATGATAACAGTTATGTTATATGAATGATATGATGAATCTGTTAATGATCTATATGATGATACTAGTATGTTTAAGATCTGCCATAACTCATATGTATGCGATCTCTTAAAATATGCATACTGATACATGTTTTTGGTAACTGGGATATGGATCGTGTGTATACTGATACATGCTTCTGGAATAGTATTTTGATACATGTTTTGCTAGTATTCTGATACATATGCTTTACTTATTTATTATTCTTGATTGGATCATGATAAGTGATAAATAGTATATCATCTTTATATGATATATCATGTTCTTTAATGGTTACTTGAGCATGGTGCATAGTTATGGCCTTAAGACCTTAGTTGTAATGGTTTATTCTTTTGGTTTGTAATAAATACGACTTGCATGTCATTTTCTATTTGTAGTTGTTTTATCTCGAATGTAACTCGAGTTCTTTTGTAAGTTCATTAGTATAATTTTAATGTAACATCCAAGAAGGATAAGGGAAAGAGGAGGCATCATATGGAGGCCAAGGAGACAATGGAAGCAATAGAGAAGACATATGTAATAGTTATTTTTACACCATAGATTGACCTTGATCTTTTTATTAGCCTGAAAAGATCACATAGGATTGGGCCATAACTATTGCACGTTTACTTTACGCACTTTTCATATGATGTATAAATAGTATGTGTAGAGTAGAAAATGCATATTTTAATTAGATTAATGATGCATGTATGTATTAGATACATCACCCATGCCATGCCTTTAAACAAGATAAAATCTGTAACGACTCAAGATTTAAAATTAACAAACGATCATGAGATTCTCGTGTTTATCAAACACGGAATAAAATACGAATTTTCTTTATTTCTGACATGGGGCGATTTTGTCAATAACGGGTTCATAGAACTTGTAAGGCTGTGGGTTTTAAGCGAGACCGATGTGACTCCTCCACTACCTGGAAATCAAACCATTGACGAGTATTGATTTGAAGTATTTTATTCAAGGAAAAATTGGGAATCTCTTTATGATGGGATCATGATCATTCTAAATTAAAAATCCCTAAGTAAAAATATTAAGTTTTAATCAGATGCTTTCCAATGGATGAACACTCATTAAATCCTAGATTGATAAGGGGAAGGGCTGTCAGTGGCAGGGGACTCCTATCTATCATGGTGAAATGCGACGAATATAAACGGTTATATTCGGATGTTGTATCATTGGGTCTAACTTAACTGAGTCATCATAATAAGGTGAATATAAACGGTTATATTCAACTATTATGAACTTAGAAGCATAGAGTTTGGTTAAAAATCTATTAGATAAATAAGATCAATTGTTGTTCACCAAATTATCCAAGAATTATATATGATATAATTGACAACTGTTGTCTACCTAAATAATCATGTTTTAAGGATACCAGTAGTTGACTTAGAACATGACGAAATATGGATCTTGGCTCACTAGAAAGATTTATGGGATATACTTTCTGAATTAATAGTTAGGGCTATTAATTTGATAAAAAAAATAGTGGGATATATATTATGAATATATCATAATCATATGAACATAAAATTTTAACTCAGACAATCTAATGTTTATTTTGCGCTTTTATTATTGTAGATACTGAGTAATGGCAAACAACACAAACACACTATCCGTACGTTCAGTCCTTGAGAAGGACAAGCTGACAGGAGGAAACTACTTCCTAGACTGGCAGAGGAATTCGAGGATTGTCCTCAGGCAGGGGCGCAAGCTTCATGTCATTGATATTCCTCCTCCAGGCCCCCTTTCTGAGGGTGCTACTGCTGATGAACGAGCAGCACGCACAAGGGATGAGAATGATGCAAATGATGTTGCATGTCTTATGTTGGTAACTATGAGTGCTGAGCTTCAAAGACAGCATGTGCATATGGATGCATATACTATCAATGAGCACTTGTAAAGCATGTTTGCAAGCCAAACTCGTCAAGAAAGGTTCAATACGAGTAAGTCACTTTTTAATTGCAAACAAGGGGCGAGTGAACCAGTTGGCCCACATGTTCTGAATATGATTGGTTACATTGAGTACCTTGAAACTTTGGGTTTCCCGATTGGTCCGGAAACTGGTATTGACCTAATCATGAATTCTTTGAACAACAAATTCACTCAGTTTGTCGTGAACTACAATATGAATGAATTTGACAAAACACCTACTGAATTGTTGCATATGTTGAGAACATATGAGACCAACATGAAGACAGCTGAACCTGCTCCCATACTGATGGTGGGAAATAAAGGTAGGGCCAAAGGGAAGAGCAAATGGAAGGGTAAGAAGAAGATTGGATCTCATTCTACACCCAAGCCAAAGTCAGGTCCCAAACAGGCTTTAAAGCCTAAAGGTGGTATGGCCAAGGGTGAATGTCACTACTGTAAGAAAGATGGTCACTAGAAGAGAAAGTGTCCAATTTACTTGGAGGATCTGAAGAAAAAGAAAGCAGTTCAGATTTATGGATCAGGTATTTATGTTATAGAAGTCAATTTGTCTATTTCTACATCTTGGGTATTTGATACTGGATGTGCTTCTCACATTTGTATAAATGTGCAGGGCCTGCTGTTGGGTCCCAATGTGTTTGTAGAAGGGGGGTTGAATACAAACGTTACCAAATAATCGAATAAAATGCGGAATAAAAAATGTGAAACAAAATTCAAGTTAAATAAAAATATTATTAAACTTGAAATGTGTTACAACAACTGTATCGATTACAAGGTATTAATCTCAAATCAATTATCACAAATCTAGAATAAATTCGACATGAACTTTTTCTATTTTTGCAATAATTAGAATCAAATGCTAAACGCGATTTGAGATTAAGTTCTAGGGATTTTAATCCGCTAGATTGATATACAAGAACAAGATAAAGATTTCTAGTTGATTGGATTTAATTTACAATCTAGAAATGTGATCTTGAATTAAGCAGATGAAAAATGGAATGTTTCAGAGGCGGCTGCTTTTTCTTTCTGTGTTCTTGTTTTTGACTTATGTATTGGATGGGTTAACTTCTGCTGCTTCTGTTTCTTTTTAAGTAAACAGCCGAATGCAAATGAACTGCAATGACAATCCTGTAAGCTTGCATGACAGTCGGTGAGACTATCCTTTTGAATTAGCAAGACAATCATTTGAACCAGCATGACTTTCGGCAGGACAATCTATTTGAACTGGCATGACTTTCGGTATGACAATTGATTGTCATACCGATTGTCACATAAGTACAATTCAGATTGTCTTGCAAAGATTAATAACAGATTTTTAATCTAATAAAAATTTTAACAAGACAATTAAATGAATTAGCATGACTTTCGGTATGACTATTGATTGTCATACCGATTGTCATACTAATACAATCAGTTTGCCTTGTTTCAATTTAAATAGATTTTAAACCAATTAAAAACTTGAAAATCCTTAATATTAATTCTGAATTAATTAATCAATTAATTTAATTAATCAATAAATTAATCTTTGCAGATATAATTTATTTTCTTAATTAAATTATATGACTTAATTAATTAATAGAGAATTAATACTAACCTTGAGCAGCATCCAATCTTCTGATAATCTTCTGAAAATCACTGAGACTTATGAATCAATTCCGTCACTTCAATGTTGACACTCGATGTACTGTCTGGTTCATGAGTGACTAACTTCCGTGACGTTTCTTCATGTCTTGACTCTGACACTTTGATTTTCTTCAGATTAAATCCTTGTAATTTATTGATACCCTGACGAGATCTCTGTCACTTGATTAAATCCACGATCTTGATTTATATCACTGAGGCATGATCAACTTCTTGAACTTCTTCCAGTGAATTAACTCCTCAAGTCTGTAGATGAACATTGTCTCTGAATCCTTTGACAGATATTACTTTGCGAGATCTCTCTGACGGTCGATCCACTATTTACTTATTACATTCTTATTTGAGTTGAGTTGAATCCTCGAATATACAAATAGGTCTATGACATATGACTTACAATCTCCCCCTATTTGTTTGTTAGACAATAACACACAAATACCTAGAGGATAACTCAACTAACAAATAAGAAAAAGATATAAACATACATGCAAAGTAAATAGTAGAAAAGTTCTGGATGACATTTAACATTTTCCAGATTCCAAGTAGATGTTCCTCTAGACTGAACATATCTTCAAGTAGTTCCATCTTCATTTGTACAACCACATTTCCTGTTGAGAAGCCCATATCTCTTGCTTCTCCCCCTATGAGAATCAACTGATTAAAGAAGATCACCTTCGTTTTACCACCTCTCCCGTACAATAGGATCCGCAGATAAAAACCAATGGTACTCCCCTAACAGCTTCTTCCCTTATCAGAAAATCACCTTGTGTTTACCACCTCTCCCGTACAATAGGATCCGTAGTTAGAAACAACAATGGTGTGGTGTAGTATACATTTTTAGGATCTTTTTCTTACTCCCTGCTATTTCTCCCCCTTAGTTGAGGAATCCTCCAAACTATTACTTAAGCTTCTATCTCCCCCTTAAAGAAGGAATGTATGCCGTCGTCTGAAGGAGTTCTCATATTTCACTTGGTTGGAAAAGAAATAACAAGTAGTTTCTCTTTCTTCCTCACTGTGAGTGTGTGATTGTGTTTTAGTGTACCTCACATGTGTTTCACTCTTCTCTCCACTTGTGTTTACACTCATTCTCACAAGTGTATCACTCCTCTCATAGCTCCAAAAATCAGCTATACCTGCAAGGAAAATCACCTTAGCCATCCTTAAGGAGGTCACAGGTGGTGCAATGGGAGTTCACAAATCCCCATCCTTGTTAAACTCGTCAGATAAATCTGAGTCATAATCTACAAGTTGCTAGTTTCCCTTTTAGGGTTCCAGATTTGAATTCTGGGAAGGTAAACAATGATCCAACGAATTTAGCATAAAGATCAAAGTTCCCTTCTAATGTCTGTGAAGACATTTCCTTGTGACTCATCAGGTAATATCTGAATCATTGTCAACAAGTTGCCGATCTGCGCCTACGTCAGATCCACTATCCGCAGATGCATCCAGGGGATTTAAGCCTGGGGAGGTAGACACTGACCACTGACATATGGCTTTTGGATCAGTATCCTCTCCTAACACCTGTAAAGGCAATTGGTCCACTAACGAACCTTGAACAATCGAATCTGACCTTAAAATGGTCGAAACTCTTGTTTCCGTCAACTCATCCTTTGTGTGTGTAACCTCTCCTTGTGCATCAAGAATTGATTATGTTTGAAGTGGTGACACTACATCGGATACCTTGGCCGACAGGCAAAATTCAATAGATGCACCCTGTTGAGAGAATGAATCTAGTAACTGTTTTTGTGCCTTTTCAGCCATTACATCTTTTTGAGAAGATGTATGGGGGCTAGCAGTTGTCTCGGTTTAAATACTACTCATCTATGTATGAGACAGAGCTACTGGGTTGACTACAGAACCTTCCTTATGTGGTGCACTAAGGCACTATCTCCCTCACGCTCATTCATACTACATTTAGTGGTAAGAGAGTGTTGGTTGGTTCTGTTTTTTGTGTTTGTCTTTACAGTCTGGGATAGACGTTGTGGGTTTTCAACCTCATGACTGTCAATGAAAGAAAGTCATTGGAGACTGAACCTGTAACACAGAATATATGGTAATAGAGAGAAAATGATTTACAATAGTGATTTTAAAAGATTTTACATGAAATAAGAAATCACTAATGTAGAAAGAAGTTTGATTTTGTTTTTCAATATGAATGAGTTTTTGATAAAACATTGATCACTTAGGGTAAAGTCTAAGTAATTCTCATTCATGTCAAAAGCTTACAAATATCTGCAACATAATGTTAACAAGATATCATTGACCGATACTTGTCAAGTACTTTAGATACTAATTGTTATGTTGCATAAGCAATATATCACTGCACATATAAAACAATATGATTGTGCTTAGTGATAAGATAGTTATTAATATGACGACTCTACTAGTTCATATAAAATTACAACTTCTGTTAGAGTGCCATACCATGTCCTTGACGATTGCTTGAGCAGCATACTAGTTCATACCAACCTGAAGTGAGATTGTGAAGAAGAGATTGCATAGTCCAATAGATCTGCAACTGCAAAGTCCATGAACTGTGGTGCACTGACTTCCTCTTTTGACTCACCAACCAGGAGTACACTTGTACACATCTTACTAGAGTACAATTCCAAGTGTAATGTGCAGCAGGTGTCTGATATGTCGTAATATTCTCAAGTCTCGTCACTGGTGCTATACGTTAGATACTGCTTCCTGATAATAACCTAGCACTATATACAAAATTACAATGATAACATTCCCAGCTTGCAAACAGCCATATCCCTTAGATAAACCTTTGCTGTTATCTCCAAAGGTAATCAGGGGGCCAGCTTTCTCAACCACATTTGATAGCAGGGCTCTATCTCCGGTCATATGTCTTGATGATCCACTTGTCAAGAATCCACACTACCGGTTACACCTGTATACTGCCCTGCACTTCAAATGGATTAGACCTTCTTCGGAACCCAAACTTGGTTGGGCCCGGCATACTTGTAGAACTGTCCTTTGTCAGACAAAACAACATTTTTAATTTTAATTGCCTCAACTTTCTCAATGACTGAACATTTGACCTTATAAACAGCGTTAACAAATTTCTGTTTAAGCTTAGGCACAAATGTCTCCTTTCTAGCCTTAGAAGGACTAGCAGTCTTAGACCTATCATGCTTCTTGTTATTCACATGCTGACGAGGAGTAGTCTTATCATTAGACACATGCTTACCATTAAAATAAGCATACATCATATTAAAAGCACAAGACATACAATTAGCAACACCACATGCTTTATGAGAGTGATTAACAGCAAGCAATTTATGCATGGTAGACATGGCATTATTGTTATCCAACTCATGTGTGTCTGAGTTAGTCTCAGTTGCTTTCACAACTTTGACTGGAACTTTCGACTCACTTGACTTGGAAACAATCTTCTCATAAGCATGATCCTCAGCACGTATTTCTTCTTGAATAACAGAAGAGGTCGCATCAAATGGTTCAGCAATTGATGCTTTATAGAGGGGTTCATCAACACCCTTAAGCACATGTGGTACTTCCCTCCCTTTAGCACATACATGAGGAGGGGAGTTTATGCCTAATTCTCCAATAGCAGCATTGTAATCATAACCTATTCCAGATGTTTGATTAACAGCTTGCTTACTGTAGAACTCTTTAGCCTTCGAACAAGAATTAAAGTAGGCTCTAACCTTAGTCTCAAGACCGGTGATCTTGTCTTTGAGAATAGTTTCGAGTTTTCTATAACAGTCAACTCTATTCTCTAGAAAAGATACCTGTTCTTTTAATTTGTCTTGATTAATGTGCACAAGTCTTAATTCATTGACCTCTTTCTCAAGGTCTGTGATCTGTAAACTTAACAGTTCATTATCACGACGTGCACAATCTAAGTTACCTCTTAGATGATAAACCATTTCAGCATCAGAAAGTTTTACCTCTATTCTTGACGATGAAGCTTTTCCATCAATAGCCATAAGAGCAAGATTTCCTTCATCTTCATCTTCACTGTCAGTATCATCCCAGCTTCTTCCCTTTGCCAGATAAGCCCTTTCAGAGTTCTTTCTTACTTGCTTTGGCTTCCTACACTCTGTGGCAAAGTGTCCCAACTCATTGCAGTTATAGCATCTAATGGTGCCCCGATCAACCATCCCTGTTTGGTATCCACCACTGCTGGTGTTAGAGGATGAAGATCCACCTTTCTGGAATTTGTTGTAGTTGGACTTGTACTTCAGCTTGGGATTCCTCTTGAATCTGACATGGGAGAATCTCTTGACAATTTGGGCCATTGACTCGTCTTCCAATTGCTCCAGCTCTTCCAAGGAATAAAAATCATCACTTGATTGATTTGTAGTAGGAGGATCATATTCTGCTACTAACATATTTTCCTCAGCCTTGGAATACTGTACCATTCTCTCCAATTGTTGAGATTGCTGTTGTTGTTGACCTTCAGCTACAAGTGCAGTAGATGTGCTGACCATTCTATCCTTCCCGTAGACTTCCTTCTGTTGAATCTGCTCCAACTCATAGGTTTTTAACACTCCATAGAGCCTGTCCAAAGAAATCTCACTCAGATCTCTTGCTTCTCTTATGGCAGTGATTCTATGTTCAAGATGAGCTGGCAGTGTTAAAAGGAACTTTTTGTTGACCTCCCTGATTGAATAATACTTTCCATTGATGTTCAGGTTGTTGATCAACGCATTGTACCTCTCAAACACTTCAGTAATTCCTTCTCCTGGATTTGATTTGAAATGTTCATATTCAGAGGTTAGGATTTCCAACTTGTTCTCCCTAACTTCCTCTGTGCCTTCATTAATCACCTCAATAGTTTCCCACATGTGTTTGGAATTTTTACAGTTCATCACATGTCTGTTCATCAAGGGATCAAGGGAATCAATTAATATTAATTGAAGGCTGGCATCCAAGGAGGCTTCTTCCTTCTCAGCAGGAGTAAAATCTTCAGGCTCTTTTGGATAGGTTCTAGCTTCAGTAGTCACCACACCATCTATTATTACCTCCGGTTCAATAACCATCGGAGTTTTTATACCCTTCTTTAACAAGTTTGAATATTTGGGATTTGCAACTTGTAAAAATAATAACATCTTCTTCTTCCACATGATATAATTCTCTTTATCAAATTGTGGAATTTTAACGGTTCCAACTTTATGTGAAGTCATTATGAATTTTTGAATAAATAAAAATTCAAGGAGTTGAAAAATCACAAAAGTCTAGGATCTTGATTTGTTCGTTAATCAGAAGGCTCTGATACCAATTGTTGGGTCCCAATGTGTTTGTAGAAGGGGGGTTGAATACAAACGTTACCAAATAATCGAATAAAATGCGGAATAAAAAATGTGAAACAAAATTCAAGTTAAATAAAAATATTATTAAACTTGAAATGTGTTACAACAACTGTATCGATTACAAGGTATTAATCTCAAATCAATTATCACAAATCTAGAATAAATTCGACATGAACTTTTTCTATTTTTGCAATAATTAGAATCAAATGCTAAACGCGATTTGAGATTAAGTTCTAGGGATTTTAATCCGCTAGATTGATATACAAGAACAAGATAAAGATTTCTAGTTGATTGGATTTAACTTTACAATCTAGAAATGTGATCTTGAATTAAGCAGATGAAAAATGGAATGTTTCAGAGGCGGCTGCTTTTTCTTTCTGTGTTCTTGTTTTTGACTTATGTATTGGATGGGTTAACTTCTGCTGCTTCTGTTTCTTTTTAAGTAAACAGCCGAATGCAAATGAACTGCAATGACAATCCTGTAAGCTTGCATGACAATCGATGAGACTATCCTTTTGAATTAGCAAGACAATCATTTGAACCAGCATGACTTTCGGCAGGACAATCTATTTGAACTGGCATGACTTTCGGTATGACAATTGATTGTCATACCGATTGTCACATAAGTACAATTCAGATTGTCTTGCAAAGATTAATAACAGATTTTTAATCTAATAAAAATTTTAACAAGACAATTAAATGAATTAGCATGACTTTCGGTATGACTATTGATTGTCATACCGATTGTCATACTAATACAATCAGTTTGCCTTGTTTCAATTTAAATAGATTTTAAACCAATTAAAAACTTGAAAATCCTTAATATTAATTCTGAATTAATTAATCAATTAATTTAATTAATCAATAAATTAATCTTTGCAGATATAATTTATTTTCTTAATTAAATTATATGACTTAATTAATTAATAGAGAATTAATACTAACCTTGAGCAGCATCCAATCTTCTGATAATCTTCTGAAAATCACTGAGACTTATGAATCAATTCCGTCACTTCAATGTTGACACTCGATGTACTGTCTGGTTCATGAGTGACTAACTTCCGTGACGTTTCTTCATGTCTTGACTCTGACACTTTGATTTTCTTCAGATTAAATCCTTGTAATTTATTGATACCCTGACGAGATCTCTGTCACTTGATTAAATCCACGATCTTGATTTATATCACTGAGGCATGATCAACTTCTTGAACTTCTTCCAGTGAATTAACTCCTCAAGTCTGTAGATGAACATTGTCTCTGAATTCTTTGACAGATATTACTTTGCGAGATCTCTCTGACGGTCGATCCACTATTTACTTATTACATTCTTATTTGAGTTGAGTTGAATCCTCGAATATACAAATAGGTCTATGACATATGACTTACACCTGCAGATAAGTAGAACTTTGGCTAAGGGAGAAGTGGACCTAAGAGTAGGCAATGGAGCAAAAGTTACTGCTTTAGTTGTAGGGACTTATTATTTATCTATGCCCTCTGGGCTTGTTTTAGAACTAGAAGACTGTTTTTACGTGACTGCGATTCGCAGAAACATTATTTCTGTTTCTTGTTTGGACAAGAAAGGTTTTTCGTTTACAATAAAGAACAACAGTTGCTCTTTTGCTTTGAATGATTTAACCTATGGTGTTGCGCGTTTATTTAATGGCTTATATGTTCTTGATTTAGATAACCCTGTCTGTAATATAGAAAACAAACGACTTAAAATGAATGACGCAAATCAAACATACCTCTTGCATTGCCGTCTAGGCCACATAAATGAGAAACGCATATCCAAATTACATAAGGATGGATACTTGGATAAGTTTGATTTTGAATCATACCAAGAATGCGAATCTTGTTTGCTTGGTAAGATGACTAAAGCCCCTTTCACTGGTAAGGGTCAAAGGGCCACTACAAGTCTGGAGCTAATACATAGTGATGTATGTGGCCCAATGCGTGTAATGGCTAGAGGAGGCTACTACTACTTCATAACATTTACTGATGATTTCAGTAGATATGGATATGTATATCTTATGAAGAACAAATCCGATTCTTTTGAAAAATTTAAAGAATACAAGGTTGAAGTAGAGAAGCAAATTGGTGGAGATGCAAGTATTAAGATCTTACGATCCGATCGTGGGGGTGAATACTTAAGCACCGAATTTAGAGAGTATTTGAAAGAGTGTGGTATTGTATCACAACTCACTCCGCCAGGAACACCTCAATGGAATGGAGTTTCAGAGAGGAGAAATCGCACCTTGTTGGACATGGTGCGATCGATGATGAGTCATGTAGATCTTCCAATTAGTTTCTGGGGTTACGCTCTAGAAACAACGGCTTTCACACTTAACCGTGTTCCTACTAAGAAGGTTCAAAAGACTCCATATGAGATATGGAAGGAGAAACGGTCAGGCATGAACTTTATGAAAGTTTGGGGATGTAAGGCGTTTGTGAAACGTCAAGAATCTGACAAGCTTGGACCTAAATCCGAAGAGTGCATTTTTGTAGGATACCCTAATGAAACAAAGGCGTATTATTTTTATAGTCCTTCTGAGCAGAAAGTGTTTATTACTCGAGATGTTGTCTTCATGGAAAGAGATTTTGTTTCCAAAAGAAACAGTGGGAGAACTATAGTTCTCGATGAAGATCGAGAACCGCAAAATAGCATTGAACCTGAAGTGGAACAAGAGCAGAATAATGATAATGCTCAACAAACACAGGTTGTTCGTAGATCTGGCAGATTTCGCCATGAGCCAGAGAGATATGGATTTCTCATTACTCAGTGTGGTGATTTGATGCTCATAGATGAAGATGAGCCTCTCACATACCAAGATGCTATGAACAGTCCAGACTCTAAGAGATGGCTTGAAGCCATGAAATCCGAGATAGATTCCATGTACGAAAACCAAGTATGGACTTTGGTTGATCCACCTGAAGGGGTAAAACCCATAGGGTGCAAATGGGTTTTTAAGAAGAAAAAGGGCATGGATGGAAATGTTCAGACCTATAAAGCTAGGCTGGTTGCAAAAGGTTTCAAACAAATTCATGGTATTGACTATGATGAAACTTTCTCACCAGTGGCTATGGTCAAGTCTATAAGGATTTTACTTGCCATTGTAGCATTCCATGATTATGAAATCTGGCAAATGGATGTCAAAACAGCCTTCCTTAATGGAAGCCTTGAAGAGGATGTGTACATGACACAACTTGAGGGTTTTGTCGATCCAAGGAATGCTGGCAAGGTATGTAAATTGCGTCGATCCATTTATGGATTGAAGCAATCCTCTAGGAGATGGAATATCCGTTTTGATGAAATAGTCACAGAGTATGGCTTTGTTCAAAACGAAGATGAACCGTGTGTTTACAAGAAGGTTAGTGGGAGCTATGTGGCATTCATAGTACTATATGTTGATGATATACTACTAATGGGGAATGACATACCTTTTCTAAAGGCTGTTAAGACTTGGTTAGGGAGCAATTTATCCATTAAAGACTTAGGAGAGGTATCCTACATTCTAGGAATGAGGATCTATAGAGAAAGATCTAGAAGGATGATCGGTCTAAGTCAGAGCACATACATTGATAAGGTTTTGCATCGTTTTGGAATGCAAAATGCAAAAAGGGGATATGTCCCCGTGTCTCAAGGGATAATGATCTCTAAGGAACAGTGTCCGAAATCATTGGATGAGAAGGACCACATGAATAAAGTTCCATATGCTTCAGCAATTGGATCTATCATGTATGTAATGGTATGTACTCGCTCAGATGTCTCGTATGCTTTGAGCATGACGAGCAGATACCATTCTAATCCGGGTGAAGGTCACTGGACGGCAGTTAAGAATCTTCTTAAGTACCTAAAAAGAACTAAAGATTCATTCTTGGTGTATGGAGGAGAAGAGAAACTCGTTGTAAAAGGTTACACCGATGCAAGTTTCCAAACAGACAGAGATGATACTGTATCACAGTCTGGTTTTGTGTTTTGTCTAAACGGAGGTGCTGTAAGCTGGAAGAGTTAAAAGCAAGAAACAGTAGCTGATTCTACAATGGAGGTTGAATACATTGCAGCTTGTGAAGCAGTTAAGGAGGCCGTTTGGATTCGAAAGTTCATTTCTGATTTGGGAGTGGTTCCATCGATCGCAGATCCCATTGATCTATACTGTGATAATAATGGAGCCATTGCACAGGCTAAAGAACCTAGATCACACTCCCGGGCTAAACATATACTCAAGAGATTTCACCTTATTCGAGAGATTAATGAAAGGGGTGATATACACATATGTAAAGTGCACACAAATGATAACATTGCAGACCCACTGACCAAAGGCTTATCGCAGCAGAAGCACGATGGTCACACTAGTTCCATGGGTATTAGATAAATGGGTGATTGGCTCTAGTGCAAGTGGGAGATTGTTAGTGTAGGTACCCTAGAGGCAATACATTATTCTTTTAAATCTTTATGTCAGTTGATCATTCAATAAATGTATTTATTATGACCTTAATTACTGCGATATTTTGTTAGCATAATAAATGTCCTTAGAATCATGATACAAATTGTATAGTTTAAGTACATGACTTGAACTTGAGATTATATAATATATCATATTCTTAAAGGTCCCTAGTCGAGTATTATTATATAGGACAATAATAATACATAGATAGACTAGTATGTTATTTGACAAGATAACCACATCTCATTGGTTATAAGTATGGGGATACTAAAGTCAATACATAGGTACATGTGAGAGTACATGGTACTGGACAGACCCACAGTGAGATTCTTCATGTTTAATAAAGTCATAAGAAAGACTCACAGTGATAATGGTGTAACGATCATTTGACTTGAAATCATTATATTTCTATACGAGGATTAATATACTTTGACTACATTAAAAGTTACTTTTGATCGGGTGATGATAAAAGTGGACATCGGGTATATCATGAGTCGTATGAGAAATATGAATGATAGATAAAGGATTTAACCCTCCTATAATTAGGAGAGATATTATTGACCTCTTGATTGAGTGAGATTATAAAAGTATGGTCATGCTCAAATAATGATTTGTCTTGATAATCTACTCATGGATCAAGTAAACTCGGATTAAATGTTGAAGAGGATGACTAAATACATGCCTCGAGTTTAATCTATAATATGTATGGTTAAAGAGATTATATTACACGAAAAACATTAATCACGAAAGGTTTTATCTAATCATGATTTAATTATTGTTTAATTGGGTAACAATGATGTATTACTAGATACCGCTCATTGTTTATAATTTTATTAGAGAATAAAATTATTGCCAATTAAATAATAGCCTATAGGGTCGCACAAATAGAGCACTTAATGGAATAGTTAATTTAAATTATGGATTTAAATTAATTGATGACTATTTGAATTTTATTATAATTAAGTAAGACTTAATTGAGATAATATAAATTCGAATTAAAAGGAATGTTTTTGCCCATAATAATTAAGTATGACTTAGTTATTAATTAAATAATAGAAATTCGTTTTTATTATTTAATTCAATACCTACTAGGGTTGGGCTTTGCTGTCATGGGCCTTTTTAATCAGCCATTATAAATACATAATGATAGGTTAAAGAGGCTTGTACGTTTTTGAGAAAACCCTAGCAGCAAAGAGAGGCAGAGGCAATTCAGATCATCAAGAAGGAGGCTAGTACATCCATTCCGTAGTCAAGTTCGTGAGACGTTCTTGAAGGTGCTCATGTAGATAACATAGAGGTGTTTCTCCGAGAGGTAGACACAAAGCGTGATAGCTAGGATCTCCGTTGAGTTCGTGAAAGTTAAGCTCTTGAAAGGTATGATTCGTTATCTCCATAATTTGCCCATAATTATACATGGATCCTGTTTTTGGGTTTCGAAATTTTTATTTTATTTACGTTTATCCGCTGCGTTTTATGCCTTCGGAACCCAAGACTATCATGGGTGCCTTGAATATTCCTTTACCTGCTCTTCCTGAAACTGTGAGGCCAGAAATTCCCAATCCACTACTCATGCCTGCCAACAAGACGAAGGGGGAGATAGAAACTAGGATTTAACAGTCCAAAGAAGATAGTAAATCTAAAGAGACTGGAAAATTGACATCAACTCACATTGGTCAAAGCTCTTCACAAGCTCAAATATCTAAAGATGTTGGAAAAGACAGATTACAAAAAGCTGTAGAAGGACACTGTCAAGAAAAGGAATTCAATGAGCTGTTAACATATTAAGGGCGTCTCTTCACAACAACTACATTACCTACAAAAGAGCCCTGACCAACAACATCAATTTTATCAGAGTTGTGATTGTCAAAGTTGAAAACTTTCTAGAGAAAGCATAGTTGCAAATGTGAATGATTATGGCTTGGACATATGTCTTTTCCAAACCATGAGAGCATGAGAGCATCTGAGCTGGATTGCAAAAGGAGTTCAAGTGTCTCTCTCAAATCTTCAAACCATGAGAGCATCTGAGCTGGATGTAATTATCGACAGAGTTAATCCAGTAATTCTAGAGGACACCCAACTGCTAAATGAACTTAAGAAGGCTCATATAGCTTCTTTTCCTGAAGTCTATCTCTATCCAAGCAAAGGGTGGCCTAAATTTGTTCAATAACCAAAAAGTGCAAGTTCTTCACAGTTCCAAAGAATTATGTGAGAGGAAATTTGAAACTGATAATGACCCTTGAAACTGATCTAAAGTCCAAGAAAAACAAGAAAATTGAGGATGAGGAGATGATCAGATGCTTGGGAAGATATCTTCAAAATGCTGATACCATGTTGCCAAACTCCCAATTCAATTTGAAAGATGACAAAGATGACGATGAGCAGAAGCATGATGAGCAAAAACCTTCTAGCTCAAATCCAAGTCACTCTTCTAAAGAAACTGGTAGCAAAGTAGAAGATAAGATGTAGGATGAGACGAAGAGGGATGACATGAAAAGGGGAGGTGAAAGAAGAAGAAAGAAAAAGGAAGATATTGAAGGCTCAAAGAAAAATATCCTACCAATCCAAATCCAAAATGTTCAAACCTCTAAGCCTACAAACTCAAACACTCAACCACCTTTGAACTTTAAACAAAAACTTTTGTTTAAACAGACTGCAAACACTCTACTAAAAATACCAATCACTTCCAGCCAAACCACCCTAAAGAAAATCTCAAACCTACCTTCATTTAAACCACCTATCAAAAATCATTTCAAAACTGTTAGGAGAAAGCCAAAGAAACTGCAATTTGAAGAGAGGGCAATCTGGAATTGGTTTGATCAGACTGATTTTCTACCATTAAATTGGTGCATCACAGATGATGTCTATTTCCAACAATTAGCTAAAGAAACTGTCAGAGTTTGGGTTGTATCATTGAGAGAAGTCAGAATTTATTTTCAAGATGGCTCATTCACTCTACTTAACAGGGGACTAATGGACATATTTTCAACCATAGAAATCAAGAGGGTGATTAGCTTAATGAAGGATAAGGACACAAGTACAAAGGCATGGAGGGCTGTAGTGTGTGTGTGGTTAATAGTAAGAGAAGAAAGAAGAGCAAAAGAAAAAGCTGAAAGAGAGGAAAGGGAGAGGAAATATGCCGAAGAGGTAGAAATGTTTGAGCAAAGATCAAGAACTCAAGGAAAAGGGGATGAGCAGGATATCTAAGGATGGAAATTTTCTAAACATACAAGCTGGAAGATTATCTAGATTCAGAGTAAATTACTTGAATAATTATTCATTGGATGATTGGCTCAAGCTTGTGGAAGCTCTAAGGGGGACATAAATCATAGAGGAACTTCAAGTTCTTGTAAATCTAAAGGACCTCATTAGAAAAGAATCAGGTTATGAGAAGTTTGTGTGATGAATTATTGAACTCATATAATAACTCAGTGTATAAAAGCTGTATTAATCAATCTGTCAATTTGTGTGTATTTTTTTTGTAACTTGGGGTTAGTCTTGTTACCAGGCATGAATTCGTGATAAACAATCTTTTCACAAATTGGGGGAGATTGTTGTGCAAGACATGCATGTACTATAACAAGACTAAGTCATATTGACAACCCTAAGATTTAGTTGTATGATAGTCTAAATTTGTATTTTGTATTGTATTACTTGAGCTTGTAAAAATGATAAAGATCAGACTGGAGTATTTTTCTGTGAACAGTCTCAAGCCTAAGAATAAACTCTGGATGAAGATCAATAAGATCATGCCTCAGAGAAAAGGTGAAGAAGCTTGGAGTTGAATAAATCTGTTTTAGGAAAAATGTTCGAAGTCAAGATATCTACAAGTCACACATCAAGTCATATAGACAAGTCATTCGAGAACTCTAGAATGACTTATCGAGAAGTCCAAAATGGCATATAGAAAAGTCCCAGAGATATCGACAAGTTAAATGAATATATGAAGATTGGAGATATCGACAAGTCAACTTTGCATATAAAGAACTCGGAGATATCTACAAGTCAAAATGAAGATATGAAGATTAGAGATATCGACAAGTCAATTTCTGATTAGAGATCTCAGAGACCTTAACAAGACAAAATGCCAATAAAGATCTCAGAGATATCGACAAGTCATTTCTACATGCAGAGTTTTGTAGACCTCGATAAGCCAATTTCACTTATAGAGAACTCAGAGACCTCGACAAGTCAAAGTCACTTATAGAGAACTAAGAGATCTCGATAAACCATTATACTTATCGAGATATCTGTTCTCTATATAACAAACCGGAGATCTCGATATAAACCTCAAGTACAGAATGCAGACAAGTTAAATATTAAAGATTATCAATCAACAAATGATCTAATCATTTAAATTGAAAAGTCTACAAAAGCAGCTTGAAGAGTGCAAGATCAAAGGCGAAGATTAACTGACAAAGGAAAGTCACAGACCTACACGATTTGCAAAGATTCACTAAGCCAGAAATGGAAAGCTTTAGAGATAACTTAAAGTAGGGTTTTGTACATCTTATTGCATGATGTATAAACATGTGTTTACTAATCTATAAGTAAACATTGGTCCTTTGTTTTTAGTTGTAACAAACAGATCTAGATTTTCTTGTAACTCTGTCAAGATAGAAGTTGAGTTCTTTACTTACAAAAGAACCCAGAAATTTATAGCAAGACATGCTTAATTTTAATACAAATTTAAGTGAGTTTTGAAAATACTGTGTTTGTTTTGCATGATTTATTAATTATGTTAAACACAATATCTCTACACATTAATCTGCTTTGTTCACCATCCAAAATAGATTGAAAAAGGCTAAAATATCCAAAATACATTCACCCCCTCTGTGTTGTACAATTATTATTTCCTACTTGCCCTTATATTTCAAATTTTAATATATTCCTCCAAAAAGAGTATTGATTCTATTATTTAAACTATTATTATGCTAAAATAAGAAAGTATTTAATGTACTAAACCAATTATAGTAAATTTTGTGCATTGATTAAGCAAAATAATATCTTTTCAGCATCATGTGTTATTGTTTCCCTATTCATATTATTTTTCAAAATTTAAAATTTAAATTATTTCTCTCAATAGCCTATTCTTGGACACATTAGTTCCTTAACCCATTGATAATTAACAACCGAAAAGGAAAGTTATTTAATATATTGGCTATGAAATTTGCATACCATGAAGATTATTATTTCCTACATGGCCTTATATTTCAAATTACAAATTTGTTGCTCCAAAAGAGTATTAATTATGCTAATTAAACTATTATTGTAGCAAAATAAGAAAGTAATTAATGTAATAAACCAATTATAATAAGTTTTGTGCTCTAATTAAGCAAACCAATATTTTTTTCAACACTTAATGTTATACTTTCCCCACTAACATCATTTTTCAAAATTAAAAATTTTATTTGTTACTCTCAGTAGCCTATACTTTCCCCATTATCAATGTTTTAAATTAGAAAATTTCTAATTAATATCTTAATTAATTATAAAATTACTGATATTTATATATATCATGCAAACAATCATTCATTTTATATTTAAAAAATGAAGTGAAAGTTTGATTGGTTAATCAAAAAATGGTTTTAGTAAATGAATCATTAGTTATTCAATTATATACATTTTTAAGACAGTTCTGTATACATATTTAAATAATAAAGATTTTAATATTTTTATAATTGTATGAACTTTTTTTTTAAAATAGTAATATATAATAAAATGCGAGACGATACCGTGAGACGCCGTCAAGTAACACTTATAATTATATGATTAGATAAGGTAAATTTGTAAATTTGTGAAAATTATATTCTGTTACGAATTTTTGAATCTTATTTTATATAAATTTAATACTAAATTAGCGACATATATTTGATATATGTTATAAATAAATATTTCTATATAATAAAATGCGAGACGGCGATGTGAGGCGCCATTGAGTAAAATTGATTATTATATGATTATATAAGGTAAACTTGCATAATAAAAATTATATTCTTTAAGCATTTCTGAACGTTATTTTATAAAGTTTTAAATTACTAAATTAGCTACGCTTAATTAATATATGTTCATAATAAATTATTTCTATATAATAAAATGCGAGACGGGGCCGTGAGCAGGGCCAGTCCTGAGTATATCTAGGTCTAGTGCAGACATTTTTTCGAGACCCTATATAAAAATGTGAAACAAATGTTTTTCAAAAAATAATGTTTTAAGAGGTTTGGAACCTAGACAATTTTACGCTAGAAGGCTAATCTCACGTGTTAATTTAAGATCCAATACATTTAAGTTTATTACAAAAAATAAATAGTAACCCAAATATCTCAAAATTATACAAATATTACGAAGTCTAAACTAATACATTATTTTATATGTTTAGAAAGTTTTTAATGAGAGATAACATAGGTTGAGAATAACAAGAAAATGAATTTTATAACTTATATATAACCTAAAGAAAGCAGCACCGCAACAGCCACGTACATATCATACAGAACAATACAATAAGAAAATCATTGAATTAATGATAATAAATTTAATAAATAAAGTCAAATTCACGTGGGCCTCTAATTAACTAAAATAAATGAGAAAACTTCGGCTATGTTTTGAATTTATGAATTTAGGGACTTCGTTTTGAGTTTTCAAATATATATTACATATTTAGATATGACATATATATATATATAGCGGGCTATAAAATATTTGGGCCCCTTCGGTCCAATGCAAGTGCACAGCCTGCACTAGGTCGGCCGCTTATGGGCGTGAGGTTTCGTCGAGTAACAAATTATTATATGATTAGATAAGATAAACTTGCAAATTTGTGAAAATTATATAATTTTACGAATTTTTGGATCTTAGTTTATAAAATTTTAAAACTAAATTAGCTACACATAATTGAGATATGTTATTAATAAATTTTGTTATGTAATAAAATGCGAGACGGGGCTGTGAGACGTCGTCGAGTAATATTGATTATTATATGATTAAATAAATTAAACTCGTATAATGAAATTTATATTTTTTAGGAATTTTTGAATCTTAAAAATTTAAATTACTAAATTAATTACACATAATTAATATACGTTCCTAATAAAAATATATATATAATAAAATGTGAGACAACGCCGTGAGGCGCCGTCGGCGTCGAGTAACATTGATCATTATATGATAAGATAAGGTAAACTTGCAAATTTGTGAAAATTATATTCTATTATGAATTTTCGAATATTATTTTATTTCAATTTAATACTAAACTAGCTAAACATAATTAATAATAGAACTTTTGAATCTTATTTTATATAAATTTAATACTAAATTAGCGACATATATTTGATATATGTTATAAATAAATATTTCTATATAATAAAATGCGAGACGGCGATGTGAGGCGCCATTGAGTAAAATTGATTATTATATGATTATATAAGGTAAACTTGCATAATAAAAATTATATTCTTTAAGCATTTCTGAACGTTATTTTATAAAGTTTTAAATTACTAAATTAGCTACGCTTAATTAATATATGTTCATAATAAATTATTTCTATATAATAAAATGCGAGACGGGGCCGTGAGCAGGGCCAGTCCTGAGTATATCTAGGTCTAGTGCAGACATTTTTTCGAGACCCTATATAAAAATGTGAAAAAAATGTTTTTCAAAAAATAATGTTTTAAGAGGTTTGGAACCTAGACAATTTTACGCTAGAAGGCTAATCTCACGTGTTAATTTAAGATCCAATACATTTAAGTTTATTACAAAAAATAAATAGTAACCCAAATATCTCAAAATTATACAAATATTACGAAGTCTAAACTAATACATTATTTTATATGTTTAGAAAGTTTTTAATGAGAGATAACATAGGTTGAGAATAACAAGAAAATGAATTTTATAACTTATATATAACCTAAAGAAAGCAGCACCGCAACAGCCACGTACATATCATAGAGAACAATACAATAAGAAAATCATTGAATTAATAATAATAAATTTAATAAATAAAGTCAAATTCACGTGGGCCTCTAATTAACTAAAATAAATGAGAAAACTTCGGCTATGTTTTGAATTTATGAATTTAGGGACTTCGTTTTGAGTTTTCAAATATATATTACATATTTAGATATGACATATATATATATAGCGGGCTATAAAATATTGGGGCCCCTTCGGTCCAATGCAACTGCACGGCCTGCATTAGGTCGGCCGCTTATGGGCGTGAGGTTTCGTCGAGTAACAAATTATTATATGATTAGATAAGATAAACTTGCAAATTTGTGAAAATTATATAATTTTACGAATTTTTGGATCTTAGTTTATAAAATTTTAAAACTAAATTAGCTACACATAATTGAGATATGTTATTAATAAATTTTGTTATGTAATAAAATGCGAGACGGGGCTGTGAGACGTCGTCGAGTAATATTGATTATTATATGATTAAATAAATTAAACTCGTATAATGAAATTTATATTTTTTAGGAATTTTTGAATCTTAAAAATTTAAATTACTAAATTAATTACACATAATTAATATACGTTCCTAATAAAAATATATATATAATAAAATGTGAGACAACGCCGTGAGGCGCCGTCGGCGTCGAGTAACATTGATCATTATATGATAAGATAAGGTAAACTTGCAAATTTGTGAAAATTATATTCTATTATGAATTTTCGAATATTATTTTATTTCAATTTAATACTAAACTAGCTAAACATAATTAATATATGTTAGTAATAAATATTTCTATATAATAAAATAACGGTTGAGTAATATTGATTATTATATCATTAGATGAGGTAAACTTGCATTATGAAAAATATATTTTTTAAAAAAATTTGAATGTTATTTATAAAATTTTAAATTACTAAATTAGAAAATTTAAATGTTCATATTCAGGATTTGATAACAATGATAAGAAATGTAGAGAAGGGTATGTCATATTCTTCGTAGAATATTAGTACACCTTAAATATATAAAGAATTTAATTTTTCGTTCAACCAACCACCTAACTACAATATTGTCAAATTCGATATACAAAAAAGAGAGATATGTTGTTATTAACCCCTCCATTAAAATTACCAAATATGTTTATAGAGAGTTATTTTTCAATGTGATATGCCGCGTGTACCAATTTTATGTAATACTTAATGTACTTAATATGTTGAGAATATAAACATATGCTTAGGCTATTAAGTAAATGAATTATTTAAAAAAATTTCTCTAATCAATTCTCTCATTAAAATAGATTGAAATATTAAGTAAATATTTTCAACTAACTTGGTATAATACGATACATACTCACACGATTTTAAATCAAGATAAATCTTTAACCTCACTAATATATCATTTTTTTGTTCAGTCTCTCACTACAATGAATTTTCAATTATTGTTTTTTAAAAAAAATCACTAGTTTAAGTGCACTATACATCGCTTCAAAATTTAGTGTTGTGGTATAAAAAATATCGAGTTCATGTGCTCCAAATATTTTTATTTGTCATTTTTAAAATAATTTGAAAAATAAAAATACGAATTCTAATACTAATTCTTAGACTTTAATACAAAATGAAATGGGCTCATTCATTTATCATTAAATATTCTACTAAATACTAGATTTTATAATTTAATTTGTAAGATTGTTTTAAAAGATATTCTTCTGTAAAAAAAAAGATATTCTCAATCATAAGCATATAATTTTGAAATGAAAGTTTGAGTTGTTTAACAAAAATTGTTACTACTAAATAATTTATTTTATTTATTTTTTAAGACAACTCAGTACATAAGTTTTTTTACTAATATGACGTATAACATTACAATGTTTTATAACATTATAATTGAGTATCTTGGAGTGAGTCAAGTGGACCTAGGAGATAATTCTTAACCACCACTCAAAGTATGCAATTGTGCACATATTTTTCATATTTTTTTATAATTATATATATATAATTATTATAATAAAATGTGATACTAAGGTGCCTCGAGTAACATATTGATATGGGCCTAAAATTAGCATAGGAATATAATTAATGTTGAATTAATTAGACCTGATACGGTCCAATAACGAAGTCCAATTAACGAGGCCCGCAACCCTGATTATTTATTAAATTCATAATTAATAAATAGGAAAAATTAACAGCTCATTAAATGAGTCCAATCAGTGATATAAATCTATAAAAGATAGCCTTGAAGGCACCTACACCCACAAGGAGTTTGATTCCTTGATTCTAGGACTTCAAAGTCTATCCAAAGTCTGAGACTTGTTCAGCAAGTCTCCTAACCCTAGTCCAATTCAAGGACTCCCAACGTCTATATAAGGGGACTCACCCTTCCTATCAGAACTATATTTTTTGGCTTGATTCTCTAATTCACAGAGATACGTAGGCATCTCGTAAAGACATGGTTAAGCTATGAAACACGAGAGCAGCCATTAAAGGCCTTGAGCTCCAAGGAGGAGCTCAGGTAGGGGCAACTGCACCTCAGCCACAAGGGACGATTCCCCCGGCTCCTTAAGGGACGAATTCCCAACTTCAGCAGCTACATACACCTGTGAATTCTCGACCCGTTGGGTATGAGTATTCAACTGTTGTGATCACTAACCCCCCTTATGGTTGGAGGAAGTTGACATGCTAATCGAAGTGAAGCACAAGGGAAGACGCCCCAATATATACGTGGTTTGGCTCCTGTCCCAGAGGATCAAGAATTCTCTGGCCCTTACACTGAGAGAGACTCTGAATCTTCAGATGATGATGTGGCCCTAAGAAGGAGGCGTGATGGTAAAGAGCCGATTCCTGATGGTAACCAGTGCCCTAGGAGCACCCGAGGGACGAATTCCCAAGAAGTGCAGGAGAGAATCAGGGCTCACGAGGCTGAGATTCAAAGGCTGAAGCGCGATTTGGAGGCGCACCAGACCTACTGACCCCCACTACCTCCAAGCGGAAGAAATCCTCCTCCAATCATAGACCTGGACGGTCCACTATAAAGAAGGACTGTTGTCCCAAGGGCTGATCCAAGCAATCTCCTTCCCTTTGGAGATCCTGATGAGCCTACTCCACCATTCACTGAAAGAATAATGAACGCCCATATCTCAAGGAAGTTCAAGATGCCCACCATCAAAGCTTATGATGGCACTGGAGATCCCGCTAATCATGCCAGGACATTCTCTAATGCACTGTTGTTGCAGCCCGTGAACGAAGCTATTAAGTGTCGGACCTTTCCACAAACCCTGTCGGGACTGGCTCAAAGATGGTATAGCAGTTTGCCCCCAAATTCTATTGGGTCCTTCAGAGAACTAAGTCCGGCTTTTATTAAGCCATTCATTAGTGGGAGAGTGCATGAGAAAAGTTCAGCATCCCTCATGAGCATTGTGCAGGGAGCGAAAGAGTCCTTGAAAGACTAACCGAATCGTTTCACCAAGGAAACTTTAAAAGTCCCAGACCTTGATGACAAGGTAGCTATGATAGTACTGCAACAGGAAACTAGGGACGAGTTCTTCAAGATGTCATTGGAAAAGCGCCCCCCTGAAAGTATGTTGCAGCTCCAAGATAGGGCCGGGAAATGCATCAAAGTGGAGGAAAGCATGAGGAAGACAGTAGTGAATAGCGAGCCCGCTGGTGGCAAGAAGCGAAAGACTAATCTGGAATATATTGCTAAGGAAAAGTATCCTAGAACTAAGCAAAACACTGATTCGACCCCAAAGAATGGAGGACCTGGGAAAAAGTTCACTGAATATGCTAAGTTGAATGCTCCTAGGAGCCAGAGCTTGATGGAAATTGAGAAAAATAGAGATATTCGCGGGCCTATACCCCTGAAGGCTGATCCTACCAAGCTAGATAAGAGCAAATATTACAGATTTCATAAGGATGTTGGTCATGACACCGATGAGTGTAGACAATTGAAAGATGAAATAGAGTTCCTCATTCGAAAAGGAAGGTTGAGCAAGTACACTGGAGATGGAGGAGATAGGAATAACAATGGGAGAAAGAATTTTGATGATCGTAGGAGGGACCAAGACGATCAAGGGTGAAATCCCCAGCCTAGGGGACCGGTGATAAATGCAATCTTTGGAGGACCACGACCCCGAGGGCCTGTGATAAATACTATCTTTAGAGGGCCAACTACTGCTGGTTCATCCAAAAACTCAAGGAAGGCATTGTTAGGGCGAAAACACGCGCTAATATTCACGCAAGTATACGCGTTCGCAAGTAATATAGAATACTTTCTAGTTCGTTCCCTCAGAGACTCAGACTAAATTATTGTCTAATTAAACTCACTCACCAATGTATGATTACTTCTCAATGTTAAGATAATAACACTTAAAATTGTTGATTAAATATTAACTATAATTAACTACTTAATTAACCACTTAACTAACACTTCAATTTATCAATAATAAAACACTCATGAGATCACAACTTCATTATTACTTCCTTCTATAGCCATTGTTATTACCTTTAGCATGTGACAGTGATGATATTAATCGAATAACACGAAACTGATAAAAGCCAACTTTCATTGTACTAATATCATTCTACCAAGCATCCACAATTAAGATAGAAGTTGAATAGTCATCAATTATGTTGAGTTCCTATATGTCTACAGAAATTGACAACACAACGATTTAAGCTCAAGTTATTCCTTTTGATTACATAGGGCAAATAAAACTGTTAGAGTTACCCACTAATCATGCACAACGTACATGAACCTATGCTAGCATGGCAAGTTCTAAATCTCAAGATCCACCATCGCTTCACAAGAGATTAACACCCTATCTTATATGTTCGCGACGCACATAAGACGAATACGCACAACCAATACTAGATATCATGCAATCATCACACACTAAAGTATTAAAAAATTAACTAAAGAATTCCATAATAAATCCGTTGCAACCCCATGATCACGATTAGCCCATAATAGAACTTATCGCCATCATGGGTTCATATGAAATCATGATAAACAAACACAAGAAAATAATAACTAAACTAATTATATTAAAACAGAGTACGTCACAAGAGTAAATAAGTCAAAGCAAGAAAACTAGCATCCAACGTTACAACGAAACAAGAATCACAAGAATATATGTTTCCTCTTCGTTGCGGTGTGCTAAATCGGTCTTCTTCCTTATCTCCTTCGCTTCTTGCGTAAAACACAATCTAAAACATAATCCCCTTAATACTCTCTGTGAAAACGTCTCAAATCTACCTATATAATAGTCCCATAAAACTCAGATTACATAGAAGTTGGAAGCCAAACAGAAGTAGAAGTCTAAAATAATTTATCTTTTTCCCCGACCCTGCGCGGCCGCTCAGCATAGCTGCGCGGGTCCGCAGGTTGCTGCGCGGCCGCTCAGCATTGCTGCGCGGGCGCGCAGGCCTCTACTGGAAAAAATCCAGGTTTGCTCTGTTTCTTCGCCGTAATCTGCCCATTCCTTTCCTCTCGCAATGGTGAACACATGCCAAGGCTTATTCTTGATGATTCCTCCCCCGAAATGCAACTAATACCCTGAAATGCATAAACACTAGAAAAATGCATCAAATACACAAAATACTTGATTTCATGACACCAATTTAAGCCATTTTAAGACGTTCTAAGTGGTATAAAATGCCACTTATCACACCCCCAAACTTAAATCGATGCTTGTCCTCAAGCGTCACAGACTCAAAAACAAATAAAAATATGCATGAATGCAATCTATATGAAAATGCAACGATCCCCCTTACTACAATTAATCAACCAAATTGCCACATCTCAACGAATGCAGTTAGACAACTAAAGATCAATAAACTCATGCAAACGAACATACAGCCAGAAATGTGGTGTGTGCAAATGCTTAACAGATATGCTTCGGAACTAGACCAATTACTATGACTAGACTATCCTCAAGGCAATCCTACGATTATACAAAGAATAAAAATTCTAGGCACAAAGTGATATACAACACTACAAGAACTCTGGAGCTTACTACGGAATCGTGCTTTTTATTTACAACTCAAATGCTTATTTGACCGTGCAATGAGTGAGGTCCACAAAAGACTTATACAATGATATCCATGTAACGAGCGTTAGGTTAGTGGATCCCAGACTCTAAAAGCCTTAGGTCACTAGGCACAAAGTCCCCTAAGAACTTAATAACTCGAATACCAAAGAGCCCACTCTTGATCAATTATGCAAAATTTTTTTTTTTTTTTTTAATAACTTCTGAGCAAGTGCGTTTCACTCCATCTTGCTCAACCCTAGACTACTCGCAACATATGCGAGCCGACTACTAGCCGTTTGACGCCTAGCCACAACTAGCAACAACTTCCATATTTTTTTCTCCAAAATTTTTCTTTTTCATGTCTTTATCACTGAGAACCTATAATCGAATTCTAAGCATAATAAGTAGATTGACCTTGAAAACAACCAAATCATAACAACAATCTAGCCCTTACGCATTCTTTAAGACTTAGTGGACTTACAATTGTTTCTAGCATGCATATCAACCTACACAACTTAATATCACTTTAATGCTATCACTACACTCGCATCAATATCACAATTCAGTCAATAACTTATTGCAAAAGGGATCATGGTAAATGCATGAGCTACATGACATTCATAAAAAAAACTAAATGGCATAAATTATGCAACTATATGAACTAAACTATCATGAATATGCAACTAAATGACACACACACAATATTCCTTAACTACCACCCCCAAAATAAAAATCTTCACTGTCCTCAGTGAAAGTAGTAGAAAGGAACACAGGGTATACCTACTCGGAGTCATCATCATCATCACCCTCAGTGGGTGGAGTATCAGGCGGCGGGTATGCAGAGTCCTCACCAAAAACTGGCCACTGGATATCAGCTCCAAGGCCTCGAAAAGCAGTCCCTAACGCAAGGATGAGCTCCTGAGCAAACCTGCTCTGCGTCTCCTACATGGCATCCATCCGCCGTGAAAGCCTCCTATACTGGGCATCACCCATCCCAGCACCCTCCTGAGCTCTCGAAGAACCAGCCTCACCACGCCCTGGCCTAGCCATAGTAGCACCTCGTGCTGGACGCCCTCCTGGAAGACGATAACCCAGCCCATGCTCCTCAGGCTCACCACCGGTCCACTCCTGCATCTCATTCAGAGTGCCAGAATCAATCGGAGCGGCTGGCAACTGCAACTGCTCATGAGCCGGCCAGTTCACTCCCACTGCTCGGCATAGCTTCGTAACCGTGGATGCATAAGGGATGTTCATATGCTTTGCTCCCCTCAAAAACTTTAGAATTCCTTGGTAGATAAACTCACCAAGGTCCACATAGTACTCATCATGCAGAATTCCCCACAACAATTGTGCTCTCTCAACTGTGACCTCGTGTGCATGTGAAGAAGGCAAAATATTAACACATATAAATGCATTACATGCACGGGCATACCTGTTCATGGCGATCGCCGAAAAGTGACGATACTCATTATTGCCTGTACTGCGGGTCCAAACTGTGCCCGGTCGACAGAGAGTCGCACAAATCAAATCCAAGTCAAAATCCTCAGCAGTCTTTTCATTCCAGTTCTCCTCCTCGGGCTTTCTCTCTCGCTGTCCAATCACACGGCGAATCGCCGCAGGATGATAATCAACCGTCAGCCCACGGACTACAGAAAACCCATTCTTTTCAGCCTTCGCGTTCGCGTAGAACTCGCGAACAACGCTCATCGGTACTGCCTCGGGTGACTCACAAAAAGCTATCCACCCCTTCTTTGCAATCATGGGCAACAACTCACCATCCCTCCCTGATGGTAAAAACCCCCTCTCCTTCAGAATCGGCTTCCCCAACAGCCTAGTGTACTCCTCCTCCGCAGCTCTGTCAGTTAACCGAGGCCTTGCAGCAGTACCCCTCGATGAATCAGCAGTAGGAACTGTGCTGCTGCTGTCAATAGTGCGTGCTCTCTTGGGTGCCATTGATTCGTGAATAAAAGTGTGTAAGAACTGATTTTTGATGTTTGTGAGAGGGTTTAAGTGTAGGAAGTTTTGTGGGAGATATGTAGGATAGGTGTATGTATATATAGGGTGTGGATTAGATTAGGGTTTGGGAATTAAGGGATAAAATGATGGGGTAGTGGGAACAAATCGTGGGTTTATGGGCTAAAACTATTTTTGTGTTTGTTTTTGTTTTGTTTTGTTTTTTTTTTCTGAACTATAAAAAATTTTCTGGAACTCGACCCCTGCGCGGGCGCGCAGAGGGTCTCTGAAAAAAAAAATTTCAGCCCCTGTTTTCTGAGTTTTTTGTGTTTTTGGATAGGTTATTAACTTCTAAGGGTTCCTGTAACAACAATACATGGGTTGCCTCCCACGCAGCGCTTCTTTTTTGTCATTAGCTTGACGTTCCGTACCCTTCTCAAGTAGTCAATAAAATGGCACTAACCACCTCTCGGTTTGCCATGTCCCCATAGTAGTGCTTCAACCGCTGACCGTTAACCTTGAATGCTTGGTCCGAATCATTCTCAAAAATTTCCACCGCTCCATGTGGAAACACAGTTTTGACAATAAAAGGTCCAGACCACCTTGATTTCAACTTTCCAGGAAAAAGTCGGAGCCGAGAGTTGAATAAAAGAACTTGTTGCCCTGGCACAAATAACTTAGGATGTAGCTTCCTATCGTGCCACCTCTTCACCTTTTCCTTATACATTTTGTTATTCTCGTACGCTTGAAGTCGAAATTCATCAAGTTCATTAAGCTGAAGCATTCTTTTCTTACCAGCTGCATCTAAATCCAGGTTCAATTTCTTCAATGCCCAGTAGGCCTTATGCTCAAGCTCCGCCGGTAGATGACATCCCTTACCGTACACCAACTGAAACGTTGACATCCCAAGTGGAGTTTTATATGCTGTTCTGTAAGCCCAAACAGCTTCATCGAGCTTTAAAGACCAATCCTTCCTTGACGGACAAACAACCTTCTCTAGAATACGCTTTATCTCTCTGTTAGACACTTCCGCTTGACCATTTGTTTGCGGATGATAGGCAGTAGCTACTCGATGATTCACATTATAACGATGCATCATAGAAGTGAACTTACGGTTGCAAAAATGCGATCCTTCATCACTTATGATTACCCGAGGTGTTCCAAACCTTGTGAAAATTTGCTTATGAAGAAAATTTAGCACTGCCTTTGCATCATTTGTCGGTAAAGCTTTAACTTCGACCCATTTTGAGACATAATCGACTGCCAGCAAGATGTACTGATTATTGCAAGATGCGATAAAAGGCCCCATGAAATCGATTCCCCACACATCAAAGACCTCGACTTCAAGCATCACATTTAATGGCATCTCATCCTTCCTTGACAAATTTCCCACTCTTTGGCAACGATCACACCTTAAAACAAACTGATGAGCATCCTTGAACAAAGTAGGCCAGAAAAAACCTGCTTGCAGAATACGAGCTGCCGTCTTCTCACCTCCATAGTGTCCACCATAAACCGTGGAATGGCAGTCTCGTAATATCCCCTCCGTCTCACAGAACGGGATACATCTCCTGATGATCTGGTCAGCTCCCTGTCTAAACAAATATGGTTCATCCCACATATACCACTTCACCTCATGCAGAAACTTCTTCTTTTGGGCGGATGTTAAATTAGGAGGCATTATGTTGCTGACGAGATAGTTTACAATATCTGCAAACCATGGTTCTTCCTCCTGAATTGCAAACAACTGCTCATCCGGAAAAGATTCATTGATTAACGTCCTATCTTGTGAAGTAGAATCGGGATTCTCCAACCTAGAGAGATGGTCAGCTACTTGATTCTCAGTACCTTTTCTATCTTTGATCTCTAACTCAAATTCCTGAAGTAAAAGCACCCAACGAATGAGTCTCGGCTTCGAATCCTTCTTAGAAACCAGATAGCGAATAGCTGCATGATCAGTGAATACTGTTACTTTCGTACCAAGTAGATACGATCGAAATTTCTCAAAACCAAAGACTATAGCCAAAAGCTCCTTCTCAGTAGTGGTGTAGTTCAATTGGGCACCATTTAAAGTCTTACTCGCATAGTAGACCACATGGAAGAGATTTTTCTTGCGCTGTCCCAGAACTGCACCTACCGCATAATCACTCGCATCACACATCATCTCAAATGGTTCTGTCCAATCTGGTGCTGTAATGACTGGTGCCGTGATCAAACTCTTCTTGAGAGTCTTGAATGCTGCCAAACATTCATCATCAAATTTGAAAGGCACATCTTTCTCAAGCAAATTGCACAACGTCTTAGATATCTTTGAAAAGTCCTTGATGAATCGCCGATAAAAACCCGCATGACCAAGAAAACTACGGATTCCTTTCACAGAATTAGGTGGGGGAAGATTTTCAATGACTCCCACCTTGGCCTTGTCCACCTCCAGACCCTTGCTAGAGACCTTATGCCCAAGGATAATGCCTTCACGCACCATAAAATGACATTTTTCCCAATTAAGCACCAAATTAGTTTTCACGCATCTTTTGAGTACGGTGCGCAGATTATTCAAACATTCATCATATGACTGTCCAAAGACGGAGAAATCATCCATGAACACTTCGACGTTATTTCCAATCATGTCAGAGAATATAGCCATCATACATCTCTGAAAGGTGGCCGGTGCGCCACATAACCCAAACGAAACTCTGCGAAAAGCAAATGTGCCAAATGGACAAGTGAAGGTAGTCTTTTCCTGATCCTCTGGTGCAATACAAATCTGATTATACCCGGAATAACCATCCAGAAGACAAAAATACTCATGACCCGCCAATCTGTCAAGCATTTGATCAATAAATGGAAGGGGGAAGTGATCCTTCCTTGTGGCTTTGTTCAATTTTCTATAATCCATGCATACTCTCCAATGAGCTCATTCTTTTCATTTGCGACCACAGTGATACCTCCCTTCTTAGGTACACATTGTATGGGGCTCACCCATGAGCTGTCAGAAATAGGATAAATGATGCCTGCATCTAGCCATTTCAGAATTTCTTTCTTCACCACCTCCTTCATGATGGGATTCAGTCGTCGCTGCTGTTCCACAGTTGGCTTACTACCTTCCTCTAGCAGAATTTTATGCATACAATATGAAGGACTTATCCCCTTGATGTCTGCTATGGTCCATCCTATAGCCGATTTGAATTCTCTCAAAATCCTTAAGAGCTTGTCTTCCTCACTACCTGAAAGGTCAGATGAAATAATAACAGGTAACGTAGACGAATCACCTAAAAAAGCATACCTCAAGTGTTCAGGTAATGGTTTGAGCTCCAAGGTAGGTGCTTCCTCTATTGATGGTTTGAGCTTCCCTTCAGCGTTCTTGAGGTCAGAAGTACCAAGAGATTCAAATGGTATGTCCAGCTTTCGCTTCCATGGAGAAGCGTTCAGATATTGTAATTGCTCATTGCTATCTTCATCATCGCTGTCAAAATCCCCCACTAAGGCCTTTTCCAATGCATCAGACATTAGCATGTGATCGAGTTCCGAAGTAACCGCAGTATCAATCACATCCACTTTTAAGCACTCCTCATCTTCTGTAGGGAATTTCATTGCCTTGAATACATTGAAGGTCACATCCTGATCTTGGACCCGCATAGTAAGTTCCCCTTTTTGCACATCTATCAAGGTACGGCCAGTAGCCAAGAAAGGCCTCCCCAAGATTATGGGAATCTTCTTATCTTCCTCAAAATCTAGAATAACAAAATCTGCAGGAAAGAAGAGCTTATCCACCTTGACGAGCACATCCTCAACTATGCCCCTTGGGTAAGTAATGGAACGGTCAGCCAATTGTAGTGACATGTACGTGGGTTTTAGATCAGGCAGATCCAGCTTTTTAAAGATCGACAACGGCATCAGATTAATGCTTGCTCCCAAATCACAAAGGCACTTGTCAAAAGTTAGATTGCCAATGGTGCAAGGAATGGTGAAGCTTCCTGGATCTTTCAGTTTTGGTGGTAATATTTGCTGCAGAACAGCGCTGCATTCTTCCGTGAGAGCAACGGTTTCAAGGTCATCCAGTTTCACCTTCCTTGAAAGAATAGTCTTCATAAACTTCGCATAACTAGGCATTTGTTCCAGAGCCTCAGCGAAAGGTATATTGATGTGAAGTTTCTTGAACACCTCCAGAAACTTCCCGAACTGTCTATCCAGCTTTTGTTGCTGCAATCTCTTAGGAAAAGGTGGTGGAGGATAGAGCTGTTTCTCCCCTGTATTAGCCTCAGGCAGAGTGTGTTCAACAGTAGTCTTCCTTGGTTCCGCCGCTTTTTCCTTTTGCTTAGATTCTTCACCTCTAATTTCAGCTTCTACTTCTTTTGCCTTTTCAGCATCAGCTACTTTTCCAGACCTTAAGGTAATAGCCTTGACTTGCTCTTTAGCTTCCTTCCTGCCTGGTACTTCCGTGTCACTGGGAAGAGTGCCAGGTTGACGATTGAGCACTGCATTGGCTAATTGACCGATTTGATTTTCCAAGGTCTTGATAGAAACCGCCTGACTCTTGCACAACAGCTTAAGTTCCTCAAAATCAGCACTAGTGGGTGCAGCTGTACTTCCCTGTTGAGGATATGATTGCCTTGTAGCATACTGCTGTGGTTACTGGAATCCAGGTGGGTTAAACTGTTTACTCACTCCTTGCTGATATGGTGGCTGAATAGCATTCTGATTATTCCCCCAGCTGAAATTTGGATGATTTCTGTTATTAGGATGATAGGTCGCTGGCACAGGCTGCTGTTGTCGCTGATAATTATTCATATACTGAACAGATTCATTGACAAGAGAACACTGATCCGTAGTATGAGAACCTGCACAAAGCTCACAAACCATAGTTATTTGATTAACTCCATACGTAGCCAAAGAATCAACCTTCATTGATAGCGCTTGGAGCTGGGCTGCAATAGCGGTGGCTGTATCAACTTCCAGAATACCTGCTACCTTGCCTGACATCATCCTCTGAGTTGGGTTTTGATGCTCATTTGCAGCCATCGTCTCGATAAGATTATACGCCTCAGTATAGCTTTTAGCCCATAAGGCGCCTCCAGCTGCTGCATCGAGCATGGGCCGAGATTGGGCCCCCAAACCATTATAGAAACCAGTGATCACCATCCAATCCGGCATTCCATGATGTGGACATTTTCTCAACATTTCCTTGTAGCGTTCCCAAGCCTCGCACATAGATTCTGTAGGTTGCTGCGCAAACTGAGTAAGAGCACTCCTCATAGCAGCAGTCTTTGCCATCGGATAAAACTTCACCAGAAACTTTTGCGCAAGATCTTGCCATGTAGTGATGGACCCAGCTGGTTCAGAATGTAACCAGTCTTTAGCCTTGTCCCTTAGTGAGAATGGGAAAAGCCTCAACTTGATAGCCTCATCAGTCACGCCATTATACTTAAAAGTGTTGTAGATCTCGATAAAATTCCTTATGTGCATGTTGGGGTCTTCAGTTGCCGCTCCTCCAAAAGAAACAGAATTCTGCACCATCTGAATAGTGCCCGGCTTGATTTCAAAGGTGTTAGCTTGAATAGCCGGATGAAGGATGCTTGACTGAATGTCATCAATTTTAGGCCGAGAAAAATCCATAAGAGCTGGATCAGCTTGAACAATACGATCTCCCATGTTTACTGGTTCTTTCTGCTCAGTTCCTGAATCCGAATCCTCAAAATCTAACTTCTCCGGAATATCAAGAACTTCGTCTGTCTCCTCAGCTGTGTCTAAAGTCCTCTTGCGAGCACGAGAACGAGTTTGCATAAACGCTTGCTAAAGTACCTGAAACACAACCGAAAAGAGTAAGTAACTACTACGTCCTAATAACTGAGTCCTAATGACCAATGATGGTAAGTACATAAACTAAACAAATACGCCGAGTCCCCGGCAGCGGCGCCAAAAACTTGTTAGGGCGAAAACACGCGCTAATATTCACGCAAGTATACGCGTTCGCAAGTAATATAGAATACTTTCTAGTTCGTTCCCTCAGAGACTCAGACTAAATTATTATCTAATTAAACTCACTCACCAATGTATGATTACTTCTCAATGTTAAGATAATAACACTTAAAATTGTTGATTAAATATTAACTATAATTAACTACTTAATTAACCACTTAACTAACACTTCAATTTATCAATAATAAAACACTCATGAGATCACAACTTCATTATTACTACCTTCTATAGCCATTATTATTACCTTTAGCATGTGACAGTGATGATATTAATCGAATAACACGAAACTGATAAAAGCCAACTTTCATTGTACTAATACCATTCTACCAAGCATCCACAATTAAGATAGAAGTTGAATAGTCATCAATTATGTTGAGTTCCTATATGTCTACAGAAATTGACAACACAACAATTTAAGCTCAAGTTATTCCTTTTAATTATATAGGGCAAATAAAACTGTTAGAGTTATGTAATAATCCCAATTTTTGGGAAATTTTTGAAACCCTTATGAATAGTGTTTTTGCTGAATGAGAAAACTTTTCATGCCACACTATGTAGGGGTTCTGATATGAATATTCTGAGATTTTATTAGTACTTTATAAGGGATATAAGTGTATGTAAAGATCGTCAGAATCCAAATCCGAATACTTTGATTTTTCCCGGAAATACACTAGATACGGAAAGATTTGAGAAAAAGGTAACAGGATAAAAAGGATTTAAATTAAAGGATTATAGGAGAGGATCATAAAAGGAATATAATATATTGAGAAAGGTTAAGGGAACCTAAGTAATAAGATCCCGGGTATGATCCTTCAAACGATAAATGAAAACGAAAGTTAAGCGAACCGTATAACAGATCAACGGTCATTAGGCAAACAATTAGGAAGTTAATCAAAGGGATTAGAGAGGATGATGTCACCCAACCAATGAGAAGAGGACAAGGAGGGCAGGATGACATCATGAGGATGACACAAGCATGACATGGGAAGGAAGGAGATGTGGTGGCTTTTTTACCACACAAAATCAAGGGCAACTAGGTAATTTACTAAAACAAACACAAAAATCAAACCAACCAAGCCAAGCAAATCATTTTTCATCAAAATCAAAAAGAAACCAAGGCATTGTTCTTCATGCTCTCGGCCAAAACAGAATCAGAACACTAAAACTTCTGTATCTCCTTCATTTCTCACTCAAATATTATGTTCTATAGCTCATTGAAAAGGTATTGAGATGGCCTACAACTCTTGTTCACAAGTCTCGTCCAAATAATCATGGTAAGACCCTCATTTTTTACAGTTCTTTAAATCGGACTTTTAGAAACTTCAAAGCCTAACTTTGTGTTCTTGATTTCTTTGGAAAGATCAAGCTTGTAGGAGGCTCCCTAAGGCTTCCTAGCAACTTAACACCTCCCAAGGAAGGTATAAACTTCAAACCCTAGCCTTTACTTTATTTTTTAGTAAGTTTAATGGTTGGTGTTGTGAAATGAGAAGCATGGATTGTGATTATTAGTAGTTTGGTTTGATTTGGAAGTGTTTTGGTAATTGAAGCTTGATTATAGTTCATAGGTCTTGATTGTGGTTGTTTGAGTTGAAAACCTTGGAGATTATGGACTGATGTGGTATGGTTTAGGTGAAGTTTTGTTGTATTGATGGTTATGAGTTGGTTGGTGGTTAATTGGAGTAGTTTAAACATTGGTAATCGCGTAAACATAGCCGTCGTAACGTCCGATTTTCTTTGGACTGTTTTTGTGCATAACATTAGGACCCGAGAACCCCCTGCTAGATTATGACCACTGCCATATTTAGATAGCTCATGTTATGATCTTCGTTTTGATATGTAGTTCGTTCGATTCCGATGCACGGTTTAGGAGAAACGACCGTTTCAAGTAACGGCGTTTCGCGAACGAAACTTTTCCCCTCGCCTTACTTTGAAACATAGGTTAAAGACCAAAAAGGGTTAATTAATGTATGAAACATTTATGGTAAGTGTGTTAGGCAGTTGGTAAGACACTCGCGAAGGAATCGCCTTAAAACTCGTAAAGGTTAAATTATTAAAAATGGTGGAGCCGAGGGTACTCGAGTGACTTAAGAGAATCAGTAAGCGCAAAACAAGCGTTAAAGTCTAAGTTAGTTAAAGTATAGATTTACAAGTGACTTTGGTTTAATTCCAACTTACTTGTTGTTTATAGGTTACCAGACTCGTCCCGAGCCATTCGTAACCCCCAGTCGCTCAGGCAAGTTTTCTACCCGTTATACTGTTGTTGTGATGTATATATGTATATGCATTATCTTGCGATAGATGCATGATGTTTATATTAGCAAATGTTGCAATATATTGAAGCATGCTGCTATGGTATATATATGCATGCCTGTTTCATATTCTTTCCATATATAATTGTTGATTCAGTTGATAATACCTATGCTAGAGGATAGCGGTAACTTGCATATACCCTTAGTATAGGGACCCAAAAGGTGGAAATATTTTCTAAACCGGGAGTCGAGGATCCCGAGTAGATTTTGTATATATGTATATATATATACATATATATTTATATAAATATATGGTTTTAGTTTTCAAAACTATTAATCGAATAAGGTTTATTCGATAACTTTATTTTATTTAATGAATATTATTTTGAATATTCATTCGAGGACTTATGACTCCTTTATTTTATTATTGAATATTATTTGAATATTCATTTGAGGATGTATGACTCCTTTATTTTATTTAATGAATATTATTTATAATATTCATTCGAGATATTATGACTCCGCTTATTACTGAAATATATTCCTTATTTTATTAAAGAATAAGGTGTCAATAGTCAAACTTATTTTCGATTATTCAAATAAAGATAGTACTTTCATATAAGTATATCTTTGGTTATTTGATATCCATTTCAAGTATAAGTTTTAATACTTCTACTTCGATTATTTTTATAAAGATTATTCTTTATGGGAATATTATTTAAATAATAATATTCAGACATTTTCTAAATATAATGGGGACTGATTTACTTCATTAAATCAGCTTTACCCCAAACATTCTTAAAAATGTTTTCGAGTCTTCAAAATGAATTTAAAAGGTAGAGCGGATCCCAAAACTTGTTTTCAAATTCAAGATCTTCCATTTTAAGGGGACTTGAATACTCGCTCAAAAACCTAAGGGATCCGGCTCTGTGGTGTATTTTATATTCGCAACAAGGTTGCTGTTTTGTTAAATGAATCGATTACTTACCCAACACTCGGGAAGTAAAATTCTTGGAACAAGTTAATCCATTAACAGGCATCGCCTGGGAAATATCGGTGAGTTCTCCTTTCCAACTAGATACGACTTCTTGGTGGAGCCGTATCAACAAGTTTCTACTTGGGGAAAGGGGGAACGAGCTTTACGTTTCAGAGTCATGGATTTCATCTGAACTAGGAGTGGCATAAGTGGTCGAGTGGCGCCGGCCCTGCCTTATTATATTGGCCCAAATGGCCTGGAAGTTCCGCTAAGGCGGTCCATTCCTTAGGAGTTCAGTGTTCGGTTGATAAGTAAATCCGACAGGTTCTCCTCTACATGTAGAAAATGGTGGGGTTGTACTACTACGACTGATCATCGTAAGTGGTCTTCCTGGCGCGGCAAACTCCCGTAATGAGTTCATCATCCAATTAGATATTTCTGCAAAACTACCCAGAGCACTTCGATAGAAAGGCTACGGTTGGGCGATTGTTGAGTGTTGGCAGGGTCAAGTTTTCAAAATGATGTTTGCATCAAATGAAGTATCTCGTAACTTCATTTTATTTTGATGATATTTTAAAGATTTAATCTATTCAAATCTGGTCTTGTAGTCTCATCTACGTGATGAACTTTTGAAACTAATTATAACTTGAACGGTGGTAGTTCAAGTAGTATTTGGAAAAGATATAAGTATATTGGAGTATCTTGTAACTTCATCTTTTAAACTTATATCTAGTAAATGATTATCTTATGCATGACAAAGATTTTCAGAAAAAAAAAATGTTGAGACAAGGTTAGATATATGAGATCACCTTGCAATAATATTTTTATACAGTTATAAACTGGAACTCTGTGTATATTATGTATGGAAGAGGACTTCCAAGATTTTGAAAAGTATATATGTATATATACTGAATATTTTGCGACTTCATCGCATTAAGATATCAACTTGGTTCATTTCTTTTGACCAAGACTTTCATGAGTACTATGAGAAGGCTCATATACTATTAATCATTATACATATTATTTTGGTGGGTTTGCTGCTCACCCTTGCTTTCTTCTTTCATCACACAACAACAGATAGAAAAGATGAACAGAACCAAGCTCCCGATTCACAAGCGATTAGGAGACGTTCTGCAGTTTTCTAGAAGCATTGATGCCGCCGTAGCTGAGGTAGGAACTACCAATAGGCTAGGCTTTCAACTTTTGATGTACCAGATTTATTTATATTTATGAATTGTAATAATGGCAAAGAAATGTAAATTTATTCAGAAAACCTTTTAAGGTGTATTGGCAGATAATTGTGGAATAAAATGACTTGTGGTTATTTTTGGATGTTCATCTCTGAGACTATAACGTGTGGTGTGTGTGTTTATTGTGGGGTCACAGTACAGAGTAGTTGAGTAATTATTAAGATTGGGTGTTATTAAGGGAAATGGAACTCGTGACGACCCGGATCCCCGACCCCGGATCTGGGGGTGTTACAGAAATGGTATCAGAGCCAAGCGTTATAAACCTCAGAGGTGATGGGACGTTAAGATAATAAGAACTCTTGCCAAGTTCATAGTCGGACTACCTAACGTAGTACTGACAGTTAAAACCCTTATGGGAACCCTTATAAATGTAGCGATAGAAGCGTAGTTCGTTATCGTATATGGTAGCGGGACTCCGAACCCTGAAGTTGAGGAAAATCAACGCGATGATGTTTTATTACTAATTGGAGATCAGATTGTGGATCCAATAGAGCGTCCTAACACAGGACCGGATGATGTTGATATTGAGGATGTAGCGGTTGAGGATGTTGTCCTAGAAGGGATAGTTGCTGAGGAGGATCCCATGGAGGATCCTGACGAGATTGGATAAAGGACCACTGATGAATTGATGACCCTGGTTGGGTCGACTACCAGAGGTAGGATTGGCCGGTCACTACCAGAGGTTCGTTCAAGTTTGTAAAGATAGTAGCCCCTTTAACGCGGCTTACTCGTAAGACTGAGAAGTTCGAATGGACAGAGAAATGCGAGAACAACTTTTAAGAACCGAAGCAAAGGTTGGTGACGTTCCCTATGTTGGCGTTGCCGGATGGAAAATGATATTTTATGAAATGTAGTGACGCTTCGCATAAGGAATTAGGGTGCTTCTTATACAGCGCAGCAAGGTAATCGCGTATGCGTCAAGATAATTAAGGGAATTTAAAATTCGATATCCCCACCCATGAGCTTGGGCTCCTGGCAATAGTTTTGCCCTAAAGATTTGAGGCACTACTTGTATGGAGAGAAGTGTGAGATTCACAAACCATAGGAGCTCTAGTACATTCTTACGTAGAAAGAGCTCAACATACGCCAGAGGAGGCGGTTAGAACTAATCAAGAATTATGATTCGGAGATTCTTTATCATTCGGGGAAAGCCAATATGGTGGCTGATGCCCTTAGTAAAAAGGAGAGACTCAAGATGATAATGTCTTTTGGAGAGTTTATAAGAGATTTTGAGAAAATGGAAATAGTAGTGAAGGTAACCGGAGCCGGTACCGAAAAGTTGTTTGAGATAGCAATACAGCCCGAATTATTGGAAAAGAACATATTGTGCCAGTAAAAGTGATGAATGAAGGCAGAGAGCCAACAAATAGGTATGAGATTAATACCGAGAGAGATGATAAGGGAATAATGAGGTATTCCTATAGAATTTGGGTTCCAAATGTTTAAGAGCTTAAAGATGAAATCTTAGATGAAAGCTAGTTTGAGGAATAAGAGTTAGAGCAAACCCTGAACGTGATAGTCAGGGAGGTTGCCACCAAGACAAAAGGAACCCATAACATGATGAAGTGGAAAATGAGGATTTAAATTATGTAAGATGACCCCAATTATGGGGAGTAGGAAGAAATATTTAGACTGAGGAAACAAAAGTCGAGTAAGGACAGGAGACCCGAGATGGTACCCCTATATGGCAATTCATGGACCTGTCTAAAGAGAACTTAGACTATTATCCCCAACCACCACCCTGAGGAGACAGTGCGGTGGAAAATTCTTTCATGACCTTTAAGTCGCTAAGCTCTCAGAGTTCCAAGGAACAGGTTGACCTAGTCGAGGCAAGAGCCTGGCTAAAGGAAATATAGGAATCATTTGAGATTCTAAATGATTGACGAATCACAAAAGACTGTTTTGTCACTTACCCTCCTAAGAGAGAGACCACCCGCTGGTGAAAGGCCAAGGAAGGCACGGAGCAAGAGATTATAATAAACTGATTTAAGTTCAGTCAATTGTTTTCAGGAAAGTACTTCCCAAGGTTATGGAGATAGTGTAAAAGCTTAAGAGCCAGAACAAAGGCAGACGAGTATGATGAATTATGAATCTAAGTTGTAAAAGTTATCAAGATTCATTCTGAAGACATGAATCCAGAATGACGGGATGTTTGAAATCAATGCTTATGTTGTGTTGGTTCATGAAATAACGATAAGAGAAAGGAATATAAAGGCAAGAGAGTTTGAGGAATGATAAGGGAGTTGGGTATGAGGAAACCCTAAAGACTCGTAGAAATAGAAATAGAAAAGTATGTAATCGTCCCGATGAGAGTGATTCACCATGAGTTAAATTGATGGTTGAAGGTATAAGAGATACATATATTTTATCCCCTATAAGTTGGGAAGATTCGAGGAAACCTTGAGATAATTCGAAGGATAAATAATGAGACGCGGATAGACTGAGGAGACAAGAAAGTAAGAAATTAAGAAAATTGAGTGAAGGAAGTGACCTTCAAGAAGGTAAAGTGTAAGACCGGTGGCATGATACCCAGAAAGGGAGACGCCAGATATGAAAGATATCCCAACATTGAGATGACTGTTGAGATAAACAACAAAAGTAAATAAGGAATTATTAAGAAGAAGTTCACGTTGAACATGACCAATATCTTCCAGAACATCCATGTTATCATTACCAAATCAGGAAAGAAAAGCGGATGACCATTGTTATCTTTTGGAGGCCATATGGATTGACCTTAATTTGAATAAGGATGCTATTATGAAGTTAGGTATAGACAATCGAGGTGGGAATGATTGAATAAGACACCCTTATCAGGGATATATGACTTGATTTATCCATGGAAGGATGCAGGTACCTTTTAAAGGTGGAATTAAGGATAGAACATCGGTAACTTAAAATGAATCCTAGGGGAATGCATAAAGGTTGGCATTTCACCCTTAATAGGAACAGTATGAGTTTTGACAGAATGATTGGGAAAGGGTTAAGGTAACAACAACCTTTAAGAATCAGTGGAGAAATTTTTCAGAAGTATATAGACAATGATTCTGGTATTAATAAATGGTATCTTGATATGCCCTGAATCTAGGGAATACAGGAGGAACGATTGAAGGATAACCTTAGAGGTTTTACAAGGAGAAAGGTAATATTCAAAATTCTCAAGAATAGAAATGTTGATAAAGAAAATATGACGTAATTATAATGTTGCCAAGTGGGGCACATGTTAAACCACGAGAAAGTATGGATCGAACCAGTAATGGTCAAAATTGTTCAGGGCAATTAGGACTTAAGATAAAAGATGTTCTAAGTATGATTAAGAGTCAGTCTTGACAGTGATTAGCCTCTAAAGATTGAGGCAATAACTTATGAAAAAATGGTGATATTTTTTTTTATTTACTCATCAGATATTAAAGAAAAGCATTTTCACATAAGCTGTGATTGAAATAAGGTAGAAAATTTATTTGGAGGTGGTTAAAATGACATTGACTGTAAGGAACTATTACTATCAGGAAAGGCCAAAGAGGTGGCCGACACTTTAACGGTAAAAGGATAATTGTAGGCGCTTGTGCCAAAGGATACAGTGATGATGGTTAAAAGCTGAAGGTTGTATTATGGTTTGGAAGATTGACATTCCTTCTGATGACTGTGCAATACCCAGCCGTAATAGTAGTTAGTAAAGGTTTAATTCGTGTAATCGCCATGAGCGGGCTATCTATCTCAGAAGATACTATCTTGAGATAAGCCAGGACCATATTTCAAAAAGGACTAAACAAACCTTTGAGTTAAGTCTTCTATTGAAGGCATATGATTAAGAATGGTATTAACCTGCTATCGTTGCTTTGAGCGAAACTCTTCTGCAAATTTTATCTGCTTCATGTCATGTATGTATGTCAGAATCAGGAGTGTACTCCATGAATCATGAATGGTGATTATGTTACCTCCTTAGAAGGATTTGATATGACATGTATGGACTCCGTATGGTTAGCTATTAAGATTTCATGGAAAGTGAATGATGACAGTGGGTCAGTGGTGGACCATAGTAAGGCAGCAATGATTCTGCGAGTAACGAGCTGATTACATCCGTGAGAGTTGTATTGGAATGGATGTTGAGATTGAGTACCACTAATCGGGTCGTGGTAGTGTATAAGTTATCATTGATAGACTAATTAAGTAGAGTATCTACCTAGTGAATATTTATTCTTTCTTATCAATAGAGAGTCGTATTATTATACGAAGAAGGTTGCGGTATAGAAATGGGTTCTAGTAACGATGAGGTCTAGAATGAGATCCCAGATTCGATTTTCGATGTCGAGGGAGTTTCAAAGGTGATTGTGTATAAGCTCGAGGAAGAGCATGGGTCCATAGAATGATGAACGGAATAGAAATATTTAGGCATGGGAAATACGATGCTATAATACTTGATGCTGATATAAATACGTTTATGTTTTGTTCTCCTATGACAAACTTCTATAATTCAGAGGTAGGTTCCAAGCCAGATATTTTGTGGCAGTATATATATTTTTTTTATATATACAATTCTCTTCAGTTCGTTCTTTTCTCTTCTTTTCATTTCATGTAATCTGAGAAGAACAACCCTTCCAGAAGGGGAGGTATTGCCGAATGACTATCTATCTGTGTGATAGAAGCCTAGTAGGATACCATCTATTGTTTAATTGCTTGTCAAGTACTAAAGGCTGGCCACCTTCTGTACTAACTATGCAATATAACAAGTGTTCATGATCATAGTGATCTCTCAATAAATTCCTTTACTTCTATTTGATTGATCAAATTTTGGAAAATAGAAACAACTGAAAAAGGAGTAATAAAGTGGTGGTAGTATGCGGAATGGAAACATATTCGTGATACTAAGATTGTCGTGGTCATTAAAAGGTTATAGAACGCTAACGAGCAAAAGTATAACTAGTATAATATTAGGAACGGAAGGTTGTAGCGATTACGAACTAGAAAAGAATGGGTATTGAGAAGCAAAAGCTCTAATGCTAAACGCTATAATGAGAGTCTGTGCAATAGACTTGAAAGAATTTGGAATGATCACTTAACGCGGATTTAGTTATATCACGACAATAGATCATATGTCATTATCGAGGTGTCACCTTATGAGATCCTTGAGGGAAGATAATGTCGATCTCCCTTATGTTAGGATGAAGTTGTAGAGCGCAAGATGCTCGGACCCGTAGTAGTCCAAAGGACCAGGGATATAATAGATCTAATCAGAGGACGGCTGGTAGTAACCCAAGATGGACATAAGAGGTATGCTGATTTGACTCAAAAAGGACAAAGAGTATGAAATAGGGGGCCTAGTAATGTTATAGGTATCCCCTTGGAAACCCTTGAAAAGGATTGATGAGGTTCGGAAAGAAAGGAAAGCTAAGTCTACAATTTGTTGGACCCTTGGATATATTAAGACGTTTGGGAAGTTAGCATATGAGCTAGCCCTACCCCCGAACCTGTAGCAAGTTCATAACGTGTTCCACGTATCAATGTTAAGGAAGTGTAATTCGGATGCCAGACAAATAGGGGCATATGAGCGCATAGACATGCAACCAGACGTAACCTATATGGAGCAACCAGGAAGGGTATAGAGTAAAAAGGAACGAGTGCTTAGGAGAAGGGTTATCAAACTAGTAAGAGTTTAATGGTAGAACCACAATGTGGGAAAATTTACTCGAGAGTTAGAAAATGCAATGCTAAGAGAGTATCCCTATTCATTTTCTATCTGATTCCGGGACGGAATCCTTTTAAGGAGGGGAGACTGTAATAATCCCAATTTTTGGGAAATTTTTGAAATCCTTATGAATAGTGTTTTTGCTAAATGAGAAAACTTTTCATGCCACACTATGTAGGGGTTCTGATATGGATATTCTGAGATTTTATTAGTACTTTATATGGGATATAAGTGTATGTAAAGATCGTCAGAATCCAAATCCAAACACTTTGATTTTTCCCGGAAATACACTAGATACGGAAAGACTTGAGAAAAAGGTAACAGGATAAAAAGATTTAAATTAAAGGATTATAGGAGAGGATCATAAAAGGAATATAATATATTGAGAAAGGTTAAGGGAACCTAAGTAATAAGATCCCGGGTATGATCCTTCAAACGATAAATGAAAACGAAAGTTAAGCGAAACCGTATAACAGATCAGCGGTCATTAGGCAAACAATTAGGAAGTTAATCAAAGGGATTAGAGAGGATGATGTCACCCAACCAATGAGAAGAGGACAAGGAGGGCAGGATGACATCATGAGGATGACACAAGCATGACATGGGAAGGAAGGAGATGTGGTGGCTTTTTTACCACACAAAATCAAGGGCAACTAGGTAATTTACTAAAACAAACACAAAAATCAGACCAACCAAGCCAAGCAAATCATTTTTCATCAAAATCAAAAAGAAACCAAGGCATTGTTCTTCATGCTCTCGGCCAAAACAGAACCAGAACACTAAAACTGTTGTATCTCCTTCATTTCTCACTCAAATATTATGTTCTATAGCTCATTGAAAGGTATTGAGATGGCCTACAACTCTTGTTCACAAGTCTCGTCCAAATAAGTATGGTAAGACCCTCATTTTTACAGTTCTTTAAATCGGACTTTTAGAAACTTCAAAGCCTAACTTTGTGTTCTTGATTTCTTTGGAAAGATCAAGCTTGTAGGAGGCTCCCTAAGGCTTCCTAGCAACTTAACACCTCCCAAGGAAGGTATAAACTTCAAACCCTAGCCTTTACTTTATTTGTTAGTAAGTTTAATGGTTGGTGTTGTGAAATGAGAAGCATGGATTGTGATTATTAGTAGTTTGGTTTCATTTGGAAGTGTTTTGGTAATTGAAGCTTGATTATAGTTCATAGGTCTTGATTGTGGTTATTTGAGTTGAAAACCTTGGAGATTATGGACTGATGTGGTATGGTTTAGGTGAAGTTTTGTTGTATTGATGGTTATGAGTTGGTTGGTGGTTAATTGGAGTAGTTTAAACATTGGTAATCGCGTAAACATAGCCGTCGTAACGTCCGATTTTCTTTGGACTGTTTTTGTGCATAACATTAGGACCCGAGAACCCCCTGCTAGATTATGACCACTGCCATGTTTAGATAGCTCATGTTACGAGCTTCGTTTTGATATGTAGTTCATTCGATTCCGATGCACGGTTTAGGAGAAACGACCGTTTCAAGTAATGGCGTTTCGCGAACGAAACTTTTCCCCTCGCCTTACTTTGAAACATAGGTTAAAGACCAAAAAGGATTAATTAATGTATGAAACATTTATGGTAAGTGTGTTAGGCAGTTGGTAAGACACTCGCGAAGGAATCGCCTTAAAACTCGTAAAGGTTAAATTATTAAAATGGTGGAGCCGAGGGTACTCGAGTGACTTAAGAGAATCAGTAAGCGCAAAACAAGCGTTAGAGTCTAAGTTAGTTAAAGTATAGATTTACAAGTGACTTTGGTTTAATTCCAACTTACTTGTTGTTTATAGGTTACCAGACTCGTCCCGAGCCATTCGTAACCCCCAGTCGCTCAGGCAAGTTTTCTACCCGTTATAACTGTTGTTGTGATGTAATATATGTATATGCATTATCTTGCGATAGATGCATGATGTTTATATTAGCAAATGTTGCAATATATTGAAGCATGCTGCTATGGTATATATATGCATGCCTGTTTCATATTCTTTCCATATATAATTGTTGATTCAGTTGATAATACCTATGCTAGAGGATAGCGGTAACTTGCATATACCCTTAGTATAGGGACCCAAAAGGTGGAAATATTTTTAAACCGGGAGTCGAGGATCCCGAGTAGATTTTGTATATATGTATATATACATATATATTTATATAAATATATGGTTTTAGTTTTCAAAACTATTAATCGAATAAGGTTTATTCGATAACTTTATTTTATTTAATGAATATTATTTTGAATATTCATTCGAGGACTTATGACTCCTTTATTTTATTATTGAATATTATTTGAATATTCATTTGAGGATGTATGACTCCTTTATTTTATTTAATGAATATTATTTATAATATTCATTCGAGATATTATGACTCCGCTTATTACTGAAATATATTCCTTATTTTATTAAAGAATAAGGTGTCAATAGTCAAACTGATTTTCGATTATTCAAATAAAGATTAGTACTTTCATATAAGTATATCTTTGGTTATTTGATATCCATTTCAAGTATAAGTTTTAATACTTCTACTTCGATTATTTTTATAAAGATTATTCTTTATGGGAATATTATTTAAATAATAATATTCAGACATTTTCTAAATATAATGGGGACTGATTTACTTCATTAAATCAGCTTTACTCCAAACATTCTTAAAAATGTTTTCGAGTCTTCAAAATGAATTTAAAAGGTAGAGCGGATCCCAAAACTTGTTTTCAAATTCAAGATCTTCCATTTTAAGGGAACTTGAATACTCGCTCAAAAACCTAAGGGATCCGGCTCTGTGGTGTATTTTATATTCGCAACAAGGTTGCTGTTTTGTTAAATGAATCGATTACTTACCCAACACTCGGGAAGTAAAATTCTTGGAACAAGTTAATCCATTAACAGGCATCGCCTGGGAAATATCGGTGAGTTTTCCTTTCCAACTAGATACGACTTCTTGGTGGAGCCGTATCAACAAGTTTCTACTTGGGGAAAGGGGGAACGAGCTTTACGTTTCAGAGTCATGGATTTCATCTGAACTAGGAGTGGCGTAAGTGGTCGAGTGGCGCCGGCCCAGCCTTATTATATTGGCCCAAATGGCCTGGAAGTTCGCTAAGGCGGTCCATTCCTTAGGAGTTCAGTGTTCGGTTGACAAGTAAATCCGACAGGTTCTCCTCTACATGTAGAAAATGGTGGGGTTGTACTACTACGACTGATCATCGTAAGTGGTCTTCCTGGCGCGGCAAACTCCCGTAATGAGTTCATCATCCAATTGGATATTTCTGCAACACTACCCAGAGCACTTCGATAGAAAGGCTACGGCTGGGCGATTGTTGAGTGTTGGCAGGGTCAAGTTTTCAAAATGATGTTTGCATCAAATGAAGTATCTCGTAACTTCATTTTATTTTGATGATATTTTAAAGATTTAATCTATTCAAATCTGGTCTTGTAGTCTCATCTACGTGATGAACTTTTGAAACTAATTATAACTTGAACGGTGGTAGTTCAAGTAGTATTTGGAAAAGATATAAGTATATTGGAGTATCTTGTAACTTCATCTTTTAAACTTATATCTAGTAAATGATTATCTTATGCATGACAAAGATTTTCAGAAAAAAAACTGTTGAGACAAGGTTAGATATATGAGATCACCTTGCTAACAATATTTTTATACAGTTATAAACTGGAACTCTGTGTATATTATGTATGAAAGAGGACTTCCAAGATTTTGAAAAGTATATATGTATATATACTGAATATTTTGCGACTTCATCGCATTAAGATATCAACTTGGTTCATTTCTTTTGACCAAGACTTTCATGAGTACTATGAGAAGGCTCATATACTATTAATCATTATACATATTATTTTGGTGGGCTTGCTGCTCACCCTTGCTTTCTTCTTTCATCACACAACAACAGATAGAAAAGATGAACAGAACCAAGCTCCCGATTCGCAAGCGATTAGGAGACGTCCGCAGTTTTCTAGAAGCATTGATGCCGCCGTAGCTGAGGTAGGAACTACCAATAGGCTAGGCTTTCAACTTTTGATGTACCAGATTTATTATATTATGAATTGTAATAATGGCAAAGAAATGTAAATTATTCAGAAAACCTTTTAAGGTGTATTGGCAGATAATTGTGAATAAAATGACTTGTGGTTATTTTTGGATGTTCATCTCTGAGACTATAACGTGTGGTGTGTGTGTTTATTGTGGGGTCATAGTACAGAGTAGTTGAGTAATTATTAAGATTGGGTGTTATTAAGGGAATGGAACTCGTGACGACCCGGATCCCCGACCCCGGATCTGGGGGTGTTACAGAAATGGTATCAGAGCTAAGCGTTATAAACCTCAGAGATGATGGGACGTTAAGATATAAGTTCACTAAGATAATAAGAACTCTTGCCAAGTTCATAGTCGGACTACCTAACGTAGTACTGACAGTTAAAACCCTTATGGGAACCCTTATAAATGTAGCGATAGAAGCGTAGTTCGTTATCGTATATGGTAGCGGGACTCCGAACCCTGAAGTTGAGGAACATCAACGCGATGATGTTTTATTACTAATTGGAGATCAGATTGTGGATCCAATAGAGCGTCCTAACGCAGGACCGGATGATGTTGATATTGAGGATGTAGCGGTTGAGGATGTTGTCCTAGAAGGGATAGTTGCTGAGGAGGATCCTGACGAGATTGGATAAAGGACCACTGATGAATTGATGACCCTGGTTGGGTCGACTACCAGAGGTAGGATTGGCCGGTCACTACCAGAGGTTCGTTCAAGTTTGTAAAGATAGTAGCCCCTTTAACGCGGCTTACTCGTAAGACTGAGAAGTTCGAATGGACAGAGAAATGCGAGAACAACTTTTAAGAACCGAAGCAAAGGTTGGTGACGTTCCCTATGTTGGCGTTGCCGGATGGAAAATGAGATTTTGTGAAATGTAGTGACGCTTCGCATAAGGAATTAGGGTGCTTCTTATACAGCACAACAAGGTAATCGCGTACGCGTCAAGATAATTAAGGGAATATAAAATTCGATATCCCCACCCATGAGCTTGGGCTCGTGGCAATAGTTTTTCCCTAAAGATTGGAGGCACTACTTGTATGGAGAGAAGTGCAAGATTTACAAAACCATAGGAGCTCTAGGGGCTGCTGGGGCTGCTGGGACTGCTGGGGCTGCTGGGGCTGCTGGGGGCGTCGGGCACGCTTGGGGCAGATTTTTTTTTAGAGCTGGATTTTTTTCAAGGGCCATAATAGTGGAAAATTTATTTTAATTTTTCCATTAAATTTTAATTATTGCTTTAATTTATTAATTATGTGTGTCGTTAATTATGTGTGTAATTCTTTTAAAATTGTATGTTTAACTTAATTAGGACGACATGGACATAAATTTTATTTATTGCTTTAATTAAATGTTTATGTTGCTAAATTATGTGTGTATTTTGAATGCATGTTTAGACATAATTATAACAACATAGGGCCCCATTTAATTTTAAAATTCCTCAATTTTAATAAAAAAAATTTAAGTGGGAGAAGGAATTAATATGAAATTAAATCCCTGGTCTCCATTATTGGTTGTAGGTAATGTTAACATAAAGACGAATATAAATTATATATACGTCACCCATCGTGGCATGTAATTTATGGTGTCTAGAATGTTATAGAAATTACTAGAACAAACTTCTTAAATTAATAAATTTTAAAAGGAATAAATACGGATTTTCTTTATTTTTGATTTGGGGCGATTTTGTCAAAAACGGGTTCATCGAACTTGTAAGGCTGTGGGTTTTAAGCGAGACCGATGTGACTCCTCCACTACCTGGAAACAAACCATTGATGAATATTGAATTGAAGTTGATAGGGATAAATAATCCTGATTATATAATTAAATATTGCATTAATATACAAGGTATGGGCTGCTGAGCCCAATAAAAAGATGTATGACATTCAGACCAGAAAGGTTAACATGCTGATCAGGCCTGATGGACCAGATCAGGCCTGATGAAACAAGAAGGCCCAAAAACCCTGATTATTAATTAATTTCGTAATTAATTAATAAGGGAAAAATCAGCTATTGAGAAGAGTCCCGATAAGGATATAAATCCTTACAGATTAGCCTCAAGGGGACCTAAAAGGATAAGGAATCAGTTTCCTACTATCTAGGACTCCAAAGTCCATTCTAATTATGAGACTTGCCCACCAAGTCTCCTATACCAAGTCCAATTCAAGGACTCCCAACATCTATATAAGGGGCCTCACCCCACACATCAGAACTACGTTTTTTGACTTGATCCTTGGCAATCAGCAAGGTACGTAGGCATCTTGTTAAGGCAGATTGAGTCACGAAACACAAGCAGTCAAATCGAGCCTTGAAGCTCACGTTCCTTTTATTAATACAGCAATTATATATATTAGTTTTAATCCATAACATTTGGCGCCGTCTGTGGGAAGCACAACAACAACCATGGCGAGAACACGGAGAACAATAGAGCTCTGGAGGAAGGAACACCATGGGACAACCCAGGTGATTTCGTCAACCGTGGAGATTCCTCCCCATTCAACTTATGCATCTACTCAAGGGGAAGCCCAGATAGGGGCAACTCAACCTCAGCCACAAGGGACAACTCCCCCGACTATTCAAGGTACGAATCCTCAAGTTCAACAAGTACATATACCTGTGAATTCTCGACCCGTCGGGTATGAATATTCAACTATTGTTACTACTAACCCCCCTTATGGGATGCCCCTTCACCCTGAGGTTGGAGGAAGTGGATATGCTGGGCGAAGTGAAGCACGAGGGCAGTCGCCCCCCTATATACGAGGTTTGGCTCCTATCCCAGGATCGGGAATTTTCTGGTCCTTACACTGAGAGAGACTCCGAATCTTCGGATGATGAAGTGGCCCCGAGAAGGAGGCGTCCTGGAAAGAGCCAATGGCCGATGGAAGGCAACGCCCCAAAGCACCCCAGGGGCGAATCCCCAAGAAGTGCAGGAAAGGATCAGGGCTCATGAGGCTGAGATCCAAAGGCTGAGGCGTGATTTGGAGGCTCACCAGGCCACCAGACCCCAGATACCTCCTAGGGGAGAAATCCTCCTCCTGTCATAGACCTGGATGGTCCGGTACGAAGAAGGGCTTCGTCCCAAGAACTGATCCAAGCAATCTCCTTCCCCTTGGAGATCCTGATGATCCAACTCCACCCTTCACAGAAGAGATAATGAATGCCCATATCTCAAGGAAATTCAAGATGCCCACTATCAAAGCCTATGATGGCACGGGAGACCCCGCTAATCATGTTAGGACATTCTCTAATGCACTGCTGCTGCAACCCGTGAATGATGCTATAAAGTGTCGGGCCTTCCCTCAAACCCTGTCGGGTATGGCTCAAAGATGGTACAGTCGCTGCCCCCAAACTCTATTGGATCGTTCAGAGAATTAAGTCAGGCTTTTATTAAGCAATTCATCAGTGGAAGAGTCCATGAGAAAAGTTCAGCATCTCTTATGAGTCTTGTGCAGGGAGCTAAGGAATCCTTGAGAGATTACCTGAATCGTTTCACAAAGGAGGCTTTAAAAGTCCCGGACCTTGATGATAAGGTAGCCATGATAGCACTGCAACAAGGAACTAGGGACGAGTTTTTCAAGATGTCCTTGGCCAAACGTCCCCCTGAAAGCATGTTGCAGCTCCAAGAGAGGGCAGGGAAGTATATCAAGGTTGAAGAAAGTATGAGGAAGACCGTAGTAAGTAATGAGCCCACTGGAGGCAAGAAGCGGAAAACTGATTTAGAATATATTGCAAAGGACAAATATCCTAGAACCGAACAAAACCCTGATTCAACCCCCAAGAAGGGAGGACCTGGGCAAAAGTTCACTGAATACGCTAAGCTGAATGCTCCTAGAAGTCAGATTTTGATGGAGATTGAGAAAGATAGAGATATTCGCTGGCCTAAGCCCTTGAAGGCTGATCCCGCCAAGCTAGATAAGAGCAAGTATTGCAGGTTTCACAAGGATGTTGGCCATGACACCGATGAGTGTAGGCAATTGAAAGACGAAATTGAGTTTTTGATTCGAAAAGGAAGATTGAAAGTATACTGGAGATGGAGGGGACAGAAATAATAATGGAAGGAAGAACTTTGAAGATCGTAGGAGGGACCAAGACGATCAGGGGCGGAATCCCCAACCTAGAGGGCCGGTTATAAATGCAATTTTTGGAGGACCGCGACGCCCTCGAGGACCTGTGATAAACACGATCTTTGGAGGTCCAACTGCTGCTGGATTGTCCAAAAATTCCAGAAAGGCATATACTAGGGAGGTTATGCATATTGTTGGAGAAGCCCCGAAGAGGGCCAGGACAGAAGTAACATTGGCTTTTGATGATTCCGACCTAGAGGGTGTGAAGTTCCCTCATGACGACCCGCTGGTCATAACACCGATAATAGGAAATAGCCCGGTTAAGAGGGTCCTTGTGGATAATGGTGCTTCTGTGGATATCTTGCTCCACGACACCTTTCTAAGGATGGGGTATAACGACTCCCAGTTGACACCAACCGACATGCCGATATATGGATTTGCTGGAGTAGAATGTCCTGTGGAAGGGATAATCAAATTGCCAACCACCATAGGTACGGAACCAAGGCAAGCAACGCAGATGCTGGATTTCGTGGTGGTAAAGGCTAGTTCAACTTATAATGCTATCATGGGGAGAACAGGGATACATGCCTTCAAGGCAGTCCCCTCTTCCTACCATTCAGTCATGAAGTTTCCCACCCGAAACGGGATTGGAGAAGAGAGAGGAGATCAAAAAATGGCTAGAAGCTGTTATGTGGCCTCTTTGAGCAGATGGAGTCGGGGGGCAGGTTCTTCCTATTGAAGATATGGATGTCGAGAAAATGATGAGAATAGAGGAAGGCCAGCAGAAGACTTGGTTTCGTTCCTTTAGACCCCGAAAATCCTGAGAGGATGACTTTCATTGGAGCCACATTAGAGGAGCCCCTTAGAGGGCAGTTGGTGAAATTTTTGCAAGAAAATAGTGATGTGTTTGCATGGTCAGCAGCTGATATGCCAGGCATAGACCCGGAATTGATTACTCACAGGTTAAACGTGGATCCAAGCCGGAAGACAGTAAAAAAAAGAAAAGAAATTTTGCCCCAGAAAGACAAGAGGCTATAAAAGGAAGTAGAAAATCTTAGAGGCTGGTTTCATTGAGGAGATTCAATTTCCGGAGTGGTTAGCAAACCCTGTAATGGTGAAGAAGGCTAATGGAAAGTGGAGGATGTGTATAGACTTCACTGATCTGAATGATGCATGCCCCAAAGACTGTTTTCCGCTGCCAAGAATTGATACTTTGATTGATGCCACTGCTGGACATGAGATGCTGAGTTTCATGGATGGATTTAGCGGATACAACCAGATCAAAATGCATAAGGATGACATTCCAAAGGTATCATTTATCACTGACTTTGGTGTTTATTGTTATCTTGTTATGGCGTTTGGTCTCAAGAATGCAGGAGCCACCTATCAAAGGTTGGTGAATAAAATTTTTAAGGATCTTATTGGTAAGACTATGGAAGTCTATGTTGATGACATGTTAGTCAAGAGTCTAGTAAAGACTGATCATATAACCCATTTGAGGGAAGCTTTTGAGGTCCTGAGGTACCACAAGATGATGTTGAATCCTACGAAGTGTGCTTTCGGAGTAGGATCTGGAAAATTCTTGGGATTGATGGTCTCAAAGAGGGGAATTGAGGCTAACCCTGATAAAATAAAGGCGATCCTGGACATGGAACCACCAAAAACTGTCAAGGATGTTCAGAAGCTCACAGGAAGGGTTGCTGCGCTAGGACGATTCATCTCCAAGTCGGGAGAAGTGTTTCATTCTTCAAGTCACTAAAGAGCATCAAAGACTTTGTATGGAGTGAGGAAAACCAGAAGGCATTTGAAGAGTTAAAGAAGTATATGGCCCAGGCCCCGTTGTTGGCCAAGCCAGTTCTGAGTGAAGTTTTATTCTTGTACTTGGCTGTTTCAGAGAGCGCCTTGAGCGCGGTGTTGGTTAAGGAGGAGCTAAAGTCCAGAAACCCTGTATTATGTCAGCAAAATTCTGCATGGTGCTGAATTAATTATTCAACTATTGAGAAATTTGCTCTAGCCTTGGTAATGGCTTCGAGAAAACTGCGTCCTTACTTTCAGGCTCATCAGATTGAGGTGCTAACAATCAGCCACTGAGAAATATCATTCACAGTCCCAAGGCAAGTGGGAGATTGATTAAGTGGGCAATAGAGTTGGGAGAGTTCGATCTCAAGTATAAGCCACGTACGGCCATAAAAGCCCAGGCACTAGCTGACTTCGTGGTGGAATGTACCATACCCAACCAAGAAGTCGGGGGAGGAAGATACCATACCTCAAGACAAGGGAGTCGATAATGGGGACAGGAGAAGGATGATAAGAAAGAATATTGGGTTCTCTATTTTGATGGAGCATCAAAAAAAATTCCAGTGGAGCAGGGTTGGTTTTGCAAAGCCCTGATGGGTTCTTAATTGAGTATGCTATGAAGCTAGACTTCCCAACCACAAACAATGAGGCAGAGTATGAAGCCCTGATAGCTGGCCTTGGTCTAGCTGGGACACTTAGAGTCAAAAACTTAAAGGTCCGTGGAGACTCGAAGCTGATCATATCCCAGGTAAAGGGAGAATTTGAGGCAAGGGATGATACGATGGCTAAGTATGTCCGCCTAGTAAGGGCTGTGATGACCCAATTTAATGAATGCCATGTTGAACACATTCCAAGGGAAGAAAATGCTAAGGCAGATGCGCTATCAAAGTTTGCTTCATCTGAGATTGAAGAAAGTTCAGGAAGTGTGTACTTCCGTGTTTTGAAGACACGAAGCATAGATGTTAAGCTTGTGGCTCCCATAGGCCTGGGGACGTCATGGATTGATCCTATCAAGGCTCACATTCAAACCGGTTGGTTACAAGTGATGCAACTGAGGCACGGAAGTTAACTGTTCGAGCACTAAGGTACTCTTTGATAGATGGGATTCTTTACAAAAGATCTTTTGTGGTTCCCTACTTGAGATGTCTCAGGCCCGATGAGGCACGCTTGGCTCTTGCAGAAGTGCATGAAGGTATTTGTGGACAACACTTGGGGGGCAGGGCCTTGGCTCATAAGATAACTCGTTTAGGCTTTTATTGGCCAGAAATGATGGCTGATGCCAAAGAATACGTGAAGAAATGTGACCGCTGTCAGAAGCATGCACCTGTTGTTAGACAACCCCCCGAGATGCTGACCTCTATCAACTCGCCCATTCCTTTTATGTGGGGAATGGATATTTTGGGCCTTTTCCCATGGCCACGCACAAAGGAAGTTTCTGATTGTAGCCATTGATTATTTCACCAAGTGGATCGAAGCCAAACCCTTGGCCAAGATCACAACTAAGCAGTTGCACAATTCCTGTGGGAAAACATTATGTGCCGATATGGAATTCCCCGTATCCTCGTCACTGACAATGGAACAATTCAACAATGAGGAATTCAAGAATATTGTGAAGAAAATGAAATTGAGTTACGGTTCACCTCTGTGGCTCACCCAAGCCAATGGGCAAGCGGAGGTAGCAAATCGGATAATCCTGGATGGACTAAAGAAGAGGATCGAGAAGTCAAGAAATAATTGGGTGGATGAATACTTCCAATTATGGGCCTACAGGACTACCTGTAGAGTCACGACAGGAGCAACTCCCTTCATGTTGGCATATGGGGCAGAAGCAGTAGTTCCAGTAGAGATATCACATTCCTCTCCAAGGATTCAGGCTTTCAATGCAGAAGAAAATGAAGAAGGGCAGAGGTTAGCCCTGGATTTAATCGATGAAGTGCGAGATAAGGCACATGCAAAGATAGTAGAATATCAGAAAAAGGCTTCATTCTACTACAACCTAAGGGTTAAAGAAAGGTTTTTCAAACAAGGCGATCTAGTCTTGAGGAAGATAGAAGCATCTGGTGTAGGACAAAAAGGGAAACTTGCCCCGAATTGGGAAGGGCCGTACAGAGTCAGAGTGTTCAGGGTAGAGGAACCTACAAGCTAGAGACTATGGATGGTTTTGAAGTCCCGAGAACTTGGCATGCGCAAAACCTGAAGGTTTACTATGTAGGATAGTTGAAGTACGATTCTCACTTGTCATATGACAAGTAGGTTTAAAAGCACCTTGAAGCTTTGCTTGTGTAGGATTTTATATTCCAGTAGAATTTACATTATCGAGTTATTATTGTTAAGGGTCGAACCCATACCATGTAAGGTTTTGAAAAACCAGACTTCATGTTAAAGAGTTTGAAATTATTTCAACCTTTGGATGTTTAAGTTATGATAATACCTTTGTGGGTATAACAAAAATTCATGCCTAAACGCGTATTAAGTATTGGAAAGAAAGGCGAGTAAGAAAAGCAGCATATGAAATATAACCCCGAAGGGTAACAAGTTCCGATATGAATAAAGTTCAAAAAGAAGATATACATAAAAAACTTAGGCCTTGGAAGGCTGGGATTCCTCGGAACCACTATCCGAAGTCTCCTCGGATGTCTCAGTCGTCCCTTCGGACGTCTCGGTCGTCCCCTCCGAAGTCCCTGTAGAGGTTCCCTCTGCGGGAGATGTTGGTTGCTGAGGCGCTGCTCTTGGAAGCTCTTCCACCCTGACCTTCTTAGTGGCAGGCTCAAACTCCTCTTCAGAAGAATCTTCCTCCCTCCGGAGCTGGACCCAAGCTCTTTTCTCTTGTGACCTTGGCTCCCTGAAGGGCGTCCTTGATCATATCAGCAAGCTTCTCAGTAACACCCCCAAGCTCTGGAACTCGCATAGGGCAAGGAAAGAGGACTGCTCGAGGACTTCTGGAAATTCATCTTGTATGGCCTCCACAGCAGCATCCAGCCTTCTTTATAGCTAACTGGGTGTAGGAGGGCATCGTGCTCCACCATCAGT